>NW_027464772.1:167500-180000 GCF_043290135.1 Rhipicephalus microplus | reverse complement strand
GTGCCGCCCCGGCAGACGCGGTTTTTTGCCGCCCCGGCTGACGCAGTTCGGACTTGGCACTTTTTGGCTGAGCCTTGCTGGCGGCCCACTCACTCGATCGCCATGTCTGTTTGCCACAGTTTTCCCGGTGGTGCCGCACCCGGGCTCGCCCCGGCAGACGCGTTTTTTTTTTCTTTCGCCCCGGCTGACGCAGTTTTCGCGCCGCCCCGGCAGACGCGGTTTTCGCGCCGCCCCGGCAGACGCGGTTTTTTGCGCCGCCCCGGCTGACGCAGTTCGGACTTGGCACTTTTTGGCTGAGCCTGGCTGGCGGCCCACTCACTCGATCGCCATGTCTGTTTGCCACAGTTTTCCCGGTGGTGCCGCACCCGGGCTCGCCCCGGCTGACGCAGTTTTCGCGCCGCCCCGGCTGACGCGGTTTCGTGCCGCCCCGGCAGACGCGGTTTTTTGCGCCGCCCCGGCTGACGCGGTTTTTTGCCGCCCCGGCTGACGCAGTTCGGACTTGGCACTTTTCGGCTGTGCCTGGCTGGCGGCCCACTCACTCGATCGCCATGTCTGTTTGCCACAGTTTTCCCGGTGGTGCCGCACCCGGGCTCGCCCCGGCAGACGCGTTTTTTTTTTTTTCTTTCGCCCCGGCTGACGCAGTTTTCGCGCCGCCCCGGCTGACGCGGTTTCGTGCCGCCCCGGCAGACGCGGTTTTTTGCGCCGCCCCGGCTGACGCGGTTTTTGCCGCCCCGGCTGACGCAGTTCGGACTTAGCACTTTTTGGCTGAGCCTGGCTGGTGGCCCACTCACTCGATCGCCATGTCTGTTAGCCACAGTTTTCCCGGTGGTGCCGCACCCGGGCTCGCCCCGGCTGACGCAGTTTTCGCGCCGCCCCGGCTGACGCGGTTTCGTGCCGCCCCGGCAGACGCGGTTTTCGCGCCGCCCCGGCTGACGCGGTTTTTGCCGCCCCGGCTGACGCAGTTCGGACTTAGCACTTTTCGGCTGTGCCTGGCTGGCGGCCCACTCACTCGATCGCCATGTCTGTTTGCCACAGTTTTCCCGGTGGTGCCGCACCCGGGCTCGCCCCGGCTGACGCAGTTTTCGCGCCGCCCCGGCTGACGCGGTTTCGTGCCGCCCCGGCAGACGCGGTTTTCGCGCCGCCCCGGCTGACGCGGTTTCGTGCCGCCCCGGCAGACGCGGTTTTTTGCCGCCCCAGCTGACGCAGTTCGGACTTAGCACTTTTTGGCTGAGCCTTGCTGGCGACCCACTCACTCGATCGCCATGTCTGTTTGCCACAGTTTTCCCGGTGGTGCCGCACCCGGGCTCGCCCCGGCAGACGCGTTTTTTTTTTTCTTTCGCCCCGGCTGACGCAGTTTTCGCGCCGCCCCGGCAGACGCGGTTTTCGCGCCGCCCCGGCAGACGCGGTTTTTTGCGCCGCCCCGGCTGACGCGGTTTTTTGCCGCCCCGGCTGACGCAGTTCGGACTTGGCACTTTTTGGCTGAGCCTGGCTGGCGGCCCACTCACTCGATCGCCATGTCTGTTTGCCACAGTTTTCCCGGTGGTGCCGCACCCGGGCTCGCCCCGGCTGACGCAGTTTTCGCGCCGCCCCGGCTGACGCGGTTTCGTGCCGCCCCGGCAGACGCGGTTTTTTGCGCCGCCCCGGCTGACGCGGTTTTTTGCCGCCCCGGCTGACACGGTTCGGACTTTGCACTTTTCGGCTGTGCCTGGCTGGCGGCCCACTCACTCGATCGCCATGTCTGTTTGCCACAGTTTTCCCGGTGGTGCCGCACCCGGGCTCGCCCCGGCAGACGCGTTTTTTTTTTTTTTTCTTTCGCCCCGGCTGACGCAGTTTTCGCGCCGCCCCGGCTGACGCGGTTTCGTGCCGCCCCGGCAGACGCGGTTTTTTGCGCCGCCCCGGCTGACGTGGTTTTTGCCGCCCCGGCTGACGCAGTTCGGACTTTGCACTTTTTGGCTGAGCCTGGCTGGCGGCCCACTCACTCGATCGCCATGTCTGTTTGCCACAGTTTTCCCGGTGGTGCCGCACCCGGGCTCGCCCCGGCAGACGCGTTTTTTTTTTTCCTTCGCCCCGGCAGACGTGGTTCCCCCCCCCCCCTCCGTCTTTCTTTTTGTTTTTTTTTTTCGCCGCGGCTGAAGTGGATTTTTCGGTGCCTCGACGCCCCGGTAGTCGCGGTTTTTCCGTTTCCGCACGGCCCCGGCTGACGCTGCTCGGTCACAGTCGCCTTTTGTGGTGATTGCAGACTTCTTGAGCGCGGGTGTTTTTTTTTTTTGTTGTTGTTGTTGTTTTATTACGCATTCGCTCCAGCAGACGCTGTTTAGACTTTTTGTTTCCTCTTTTATCCTGCGACGAGGTGACGAGGTTTATTCGGTGCCCCGCCGCCCCGGCTGAAGTGATTTTTCCTGTCCCGTGCCGCCCCGGCTGACGCGGTTGGGACTTCGCGTTTGTTCGGCCGCCACGGGTTTTGGCGCACTCGCTCGGTTGCTTGTTGTTGCCACTTGTTGCGAACCCAGGTTTCTTGAGCGAGCGCGGGCGTTTTTTCTTCCTTTCTTTCTTTGTTCTATGTGTTAGCGAATCGGCCTTTAATATCACACGAGGACTCACAACCAACAATTTTCAGTTTGAAGTGTAAAAAATCTGCAGGTGTTGACGTAACTGACTTGCCCCGTACCCTTGAGTACATCCATGAAGTTCTCGTAGTACTACTAAATCGCATTATTCCAAGTGGAGAAATTCCCATAAACTTGCAAACCTCTACACGAAAATCGGTGCGCGTGATAAAGTTGAAAATTATCGTCCGATATCAAATGTGCCTTCTATAACACAAATTCTAGGAAAAAAAAAAAAAAAACACTTGTTCGCCGTTTTCTGCGCCGTGACTGGCAGCACTCCGGCGAAGCGAAACGGGGTCGATTCGAGCACGATATCGGCGTCTTTCGACGTGCTCGCCGGCGACCGTCGCACGAGTACGTCGCACGAGCGCGTCTGCCGGGGCGCCGTTTGCGAAGCCGACGCAAAAGTGGGAACCGCCGCTCGGATGATCGCCGCTTTCGGCAGAGTGAGTGTTGGCACTCCGGGGAAGCGAAACAGCGTGAATGCGCCCACGAAATCGGCGTATTTTGAAGTGCCCGCCGGCGACCGTCGCACGAGTACGGTAAACCGCGTCAGCCGGGGCGTAGTTCGGGACGCCGACGAAAAAGTGGGAAGCGCAACTCGGATCTTCGCCGTTTTTGCAGGAGTGAGTGGCGGCCCTCCTGCGAGACCAAGAAGCATCGATTCGTGCACGAATTCGGCGCCTTTCGACGTGATCGCCGGCGACCGTCGCTCGAGTAGGGCAAACCGCGTCTGCCGGGGCGGGCTTCGGGACGCCGATGCGAAAGTGGGAAACGCTGCTCGGATGTTCGCCGTTTTTGGCCGAGTGAGTGCTGGCACACGGGCGAAGCCAAACGGGGCCGATTACGGCACGATATCGGCGTCTTTCGACGTGCCCGCCGGCGACCGTCGCACGAGTACGGTAAACCGCGTCAGCCCGGGCGGAGTTCGGGACGCCGATGCGAAAGTGGAGAACGCCGCTCGGATCTTCGCCGTTTTTGGAGGAGTGAGTGGCGGCACTCCGGAGAAGCCAAGGAGCGCCAATTAGCGCACGATATCGGCGTCTTTCGACGCGCTCGCCGGCGACCGTCGCACGAGTAGGGCAAACCGCGTCTGCCGGGGCGGGGTTTACGACGCCGACGCAAAAGTGGGAACCGCCGCTCGGATGTTGGCCGTTTTTGGCAGAGTGAGTGCTGGCACTCCGGCGACGCGAAAGAGCGCGAATGCGCCCACGAAAGTGGCGTATTTGGACGTGCGTGACGGCGACCGCTGCAGGAGTACGAAAAACCACGTCAGCCGGGGCGAGCGACACACGGCGGTCTGGGTGCTTATCGCTGCTATTATAGGGGCACCCCGGCAGACGCAGAAAAAAAAAAAAAAATTTTCGACCTTCTTTTTTGCTGGTCGAGCTCGGGTAACCCAGGTCGCAATGGGAGCCGCGCACGAAAGCGGCGTCGCGAGACGCGTTCGCGGTCGCTAGTCGCACGAGCTCGGCAACCGCGTCAGCCGGCGCGGAGTTCGGGATGCCGACGGCTAAGTGGGTACCGCTGCTCGGATGTTCGCCGTTTTTGGCCGAGTGAGTGCTGGCACTCCGGTGAAGCCAAGGAGCGCCAATTCGTGCACGATATCGGCGTCTTTCGACGTGCCCGCCGGCCACCGCCGCACGAGTACGGCAAACCGCGTCTGCCGGGGCGGGGTTCGCGACGCGTACGCAATAGTGGGAACCGTCGCTCGGATGTTCGTCGTCTTTGGCCGAGCGAGTGCTGGCACTCCGGCGAAGCGAAACGGGGCCGATTCGGGCACGATATCGGCGTATTTCGACGTGCTCGCCGGCGACCGTCGCACGAGTACGGCAAAGCGCGTCTGCCGGGGCGAGGTTTGCGACGCCGACGAAAAAGTGGGAAGCGCCGCTCGGATCTTCGCCGTTTTTGCAGGAGTGAGTGGCGGCCCTCCTGCGAGACCAAGAAGCATCGACTCGCGCACGATATCGGTGTCTTTCGACGTGCCCGCCGGCCACCGCCGCACGAGTACGGCAAACCGCGTATGCCGGGGCGGGGTTGGCGACGCCGACGCAAAAGTGGGAACCGCCACTAGGATGTTCGCCGTTTTTGGCAGAGTGAGTGCTGGCACTCCGGCGAAGCGAAAGAGCGCGAATGCGCCCACGAAAGTGGCGTGTTTGGACGTGCTTGACGACGACCACCGCAGGAAAACGAAAAACCACGTCAGCCGGGGCGAGCGACCCATGGCGGTCTGGGTGCTTATCGCTGCTATTATAGGGGCACCCCGGCAGACGCAAAAAAAAAAAAAAAATTTTTTTCGACATTCTTTTTTGCTCGTCGACCTCGGGTGACCCAGGTCGCAGTGGGAGCCGCGCACGAAAGCGGCGTCGCGAGACGGCTTCGCGGTCGCTAGTCGCACGAGCTCGGCAACCGCGTCTGCCGGGGCGGAGTTCGGGACGCCGACGGCTAAGTGGGAACCGCCGCTCGGATGTTCGCCGTTTGTGGCCGAGTGAGTGCTGGCACTCCGGCGAAGCCAAACGGGGCCGATTCCGGCACGATATCGGCGTCTTTCTACGTGCTCGCCGGCGACCGTCGCACGAGTACGGCAAAGTGCGTCTGCCGGGGCGGGGTTTGCGACGCGTACGCAATAGTGAGAACCGTCGCTCGGATGTTCGTCGTCTTTCGCCGAGCCAGTGCTGGCAATCCGGCGAAGCCGAACGGAGCCGATTCGGGCACGATATCGGCGTCTTTCCACGTGCTCGCCGGCGACCGTCGCACGAGTACGGTAAACCGCGTCAGCCGGGGCGGAGTTCGGGACGCCGATGCGAAAGTGGGAAGCGCCGCTCGGATCTTCGCCGTTTTTGGAGGAGTCAGTGGCGGCACTCCGGTGAAGCCAAGGTGCGCCAATTCGCGCACGATATCGGCGTCTTTCGACGTGCCCGCCGGCCACCGTCGCACGAGTACGGCAAACCTCGTCTGCCGGGGCGGGGTTTGCGACGCCGACGCAAAAGTGGGAACCGCCGCTCGGATGTTCGCCGTTTTTGGCAGAGTGAGTGCTGGCACTCCGGCGAAGCGAAAGAGCGCGAATGCGCCCACGAAAGTGGCGTGTTTGGACGTGCTTGACGACGACCACCGCAGGAAAACGAAAAACCACGTCAGCCGGGGCGAGCGACCCATGGCGGTCTGGGTGCTTATTGCTGCTATTATAGGGGCACCCCGGCAGACGCAAAAAAAAAAAAAATTTTTTTCGACATTCTTTTTTGCTCGTCGACCTCGGGTGACCCAGGTCGCAGTGGGAGCCGCGCACGAAAGCGGCGTCGCGAGACGGCTTCGCGGTCGCTAGTCGCACGAGCTCGGCAACCGCGTCTGCCGGGGCGGAGTTCGGGACGCCGACGGCTAAGTGGGAACCGCCGCTCGGATGTTCGCCGTTTGTGGCCGAGTGAGTGCTGGCACTCCGGCGAAGCCAAACGGGGCCGATTCCGGCACGATATCGGCGTCTTTCTACGTGCTCGCCGGCGACCGTCGCACGAGTACGGCAAAGTGCGTCTGCCGGGGCGGGGTTTGCGACGCGTACGCAATAGTGAGAACCGTCGCTCGGATGTTCGTCGTCTTTCGCCGAGCCAGTGCTGGCACTCCGGCGAAGCCGAACGGAGCCGATTCGGGCACGATATCGGCGTCTTTCCACGTGCTCGCCGGCGACCGTCGCACGAGTACGGTAAACCGCGTCAGCCGGGGCGGAGTTCGGGACGCCGATGCGAAAGTGGGAAGCGCCGCTCGGATCTTCGCCGTTTTTGGAGGAGTCAGTGGCGGCACTCCGGTGAAGCCAAGGTGCGCCAATTCGCGCACGATATCGGCGTCTTTCGACGTGCCCGCCGGCCACCGTCGCACGAGTACGGCAAACCTCGTCTGCCGGGGCGGGGTTTGCGACGCCGACGCAAAAGTGGGAACCGCCGCTCGGATGTTCGCCGTTTTTGGCAGAGTGAGTGCTGGCACTCCGGCGAAGCGAAAGAGCGTGAATGCGCCCACGAAAGTAGCGTATTTGGACGTGCTTGACGGCGACCGCCGCAGGAGTACGAAAAACCACGTCAGCCGGGGCGAGCGACCCACGGCGGTCTGGGTGCTTATCGCTGCTATTATAGGGGCACCCCGGCAGACGCAGAAAGAAAAAAAAAAATGGGGACATGGCGTGCGTCACCGTGCGGCTTCGCAGCGTTGCCGAAGTCGCCGAGCCCTTCGACTGAGCCGAACGGCGGACAGGGAACGTTGGTCGGCCGTTCTAACCTGTCGGTGCCACGCCGAGACGTCGTTAAGGAAAACCGCGTCGTGGGCCTCTACGACGCCGTCGAGTCGTTGTACGTTTGGTGTCCAGCGTGTCGGCGGCGAGTAGCGGACACGTCGTTCACGACTTCGGTCTTTCGCAGTCGACGCGAACTTGCGGAGAGTCGTGGTGCCTCACGTTTTCGGCAGAAACCGCGGCGGAATTTTCCCGTGCGTGCGCGCACGACCTCGGTGCTGTGCCGTCAGCGTAGTGTTGCACAAACTCGTGGCCTACCCAAGGTGCGGTACGTTTGCGGCCGTATCCTCGGTGGGAATTTCGTGAGTAGGGTCGCAAATTCTACGACCTCGGCGGGTTTGAGAGCGACGTAGACTTGTGGCACGCTCAACATGCCACACGTTTCGGGGCACACCCGCGGTGAAATTTTCTCGAGTACGCTCGTATTAGGGCCCAAGGAGGTCTGGGTACTTATCGCTGCTATTATGTGGGGGTTCTCGTGAGCGGCGTACGCGAAAGCGACCGGGTGTCTGATATGCGGCGGGCTTCGGCCTCGTCAAGCGTGTCCTCGGGTCTGCTCCAGGGGAATCCACGGCAGTCGTCTGCAGCCTCATCCGCTTGATGCGTTAGGGGCTGGTTGTCGGACGGTGCCGTTTTACCACGATATCGAGGTGTGTTCCGTGTCGTCCTCGGGCGATTCAGATGCGAAAGCGCCGAAGACGCGGGCGTGACCCGTCGTCTGGCGGCTTTGCAGTCTCGGCTCCGTTGCTAGTTCCGGCCGGTCCACCGACAGTGCAGCGGGCTTGGGCAACCCGCACGGCGCGACCGAGTCGATGCAACGAAAAAGAGCGAGCATGAACGTGCTTCTTGCCGCACGGCTCCCACTCGTCTTTCGGGAAGGTTGTGCCGTAGCGAGCTCGAACGCCGTCATCTCGGAGTGCAAAATAAGCGTGTTGGGGCGCCTGAAGGTGGCCTCCGCCGCACACAGACTGCGTCCGGCCCGCCGAGGGCGAGGACGGACGCGCAGTCGAACGATTACCTGGTTGATCCTGCCAGTAATCATATGCTTGTCTCAAAGATTAAGCCATGCATGTCTAAGTACATGCCGAAATAAGGCGAAACCGCGAATGGCTCATTAAATCAGTTATGGTTCCTTAGATCGTTTCTTCCTACTTGGATAACTGTGGCAATTCTAGAGCTAATACATGCAGTGAGCCTGGAGCCCTTTGGGTAACGGGTGCTTTTATTAGACCAAGATCGATCGGGTTTCGGCCCGTATTGTGTGGTGACTCTGGATAACTTTGTGCTGATCGCATGGCCACGAGCCGGCGACGTTTCTTTCAAGTGTCTGCCTTATCAACTTTCGATGGTAGGTTACTTGCTTACCATGGTTGTTACGGGTAACGGAGAATCAGGGTTCGATTCCGGAGAGGGAGCCTGAGAAACGGCTACCACATCCAAGGAAGGCAGCAGGCGCGCAAATTACCCACTCCCGGCACGGGGAGGTAGTGACGAAAAATAACAATACGGGACTCTTTTGAGGCCCCGTAATTGAAATGAGTACACTCTAAATCCTTTAACGAGGATCAATTGGAGGGCAAGTCTGGTGCCAGCAGCCGCGGTAATTCCAGCTCCAATAGCGTATACTAAAGCTGCTGCGGTTAAAAAGCTCGTAGTTGGATCTCAGTTCCAGACGAGTAGTGCATCTACCCGATGCGACGGCTCGGACTGAACATCATGCCGGTTCTTTCTTGGTGCACTTCATTGTGTGCCTCGAGATGGCCGGTGCTTTTACTTTGAAAAAATTAGAGTGCTCAACGCAGGCGAGTCGCCTGAATAAACTTGCATGGAATAATAGAACAAGACCTCGTTTCTGTTCTGTTGGTTTTTGGAATACGAGGTAATGATTAAGAGGGACGGACGGGGGCATTCGTATTGCGGCGCTAGAGGTGAAATTCTTGGACCGTCGCAAGACGAACTACTGCGAAAGCATTTGCCAAGAATGTTTTCATTGATCAAGAACGAAAGTCAGAGGTTCGAAGGCGATCAGATACCGCCCTAGTTCTGACCATAAACGATGCCAACCAGCGATCCGCCTGAGTTACTCAAATGACTCGGCGGGCAGCTTCCGGGAAACCAAAGTATTTGGGTTCCGGGGGAAGTATGGTTGCAAAGCTGAAACTTAAAGGAATTGACGGAAGGGCACCACCAGGAGTGGAGCCTGCGGCTTAATTTGACTCAACACGGGAAAACTTACCCGGCCCGGACACTGGGAGGATTGACAGATTGAGAGCTCTTTCTTGATTCGGTGGATGGTGGTGCATGGCCGTTCTTAGTTGGTGGAGCGATTTGTCTGGTTAATTCCGATAACGAACGAGACTCTAGCCTATTAAATAGGTGCGGGGTTCCCAGCACCTTACAACCTTCTTAGAGGGACAAGCGGCTCCTAGCCGCACGAAACAGAGCAATAACAGGTCTGTGATGCCCTTAGATGTCCGGGGCCGCACGCGCGCTACACTGAAGGAAGCAGCGTGTCTTTATCCCTGTCTGAAAAGACTGGGTAACCCGTGGAACTTCTTTCGTGATTGGGATAGGGGCTTGCAATTGTTCCCCTTGAACGAGGAATTCCCAGTAAGCGCGAGTCATAAGCTCGCGTTGATTACGTCCCTGCCCTTTGTACACACCGCCCGTCGCTACTACCGATTGAATGATTTAGTGAGGTCTTCGGACCGATGTCCGGCGCGGCCTTTCGGTTGCGCCGGTCTGTTGGAAAGATGACCAAACTTGATCATTTAGAGGAAGTAAAAGTCGTAACAAGGTTTCCGTAGGTGAACCTGCGGAAGGATCATTAACGGATTGTGAAGGGTGAGCGCCTCAGCTGCGTCTGCGCCCGACACTTTCTGCCGCTGACCCCGTTTGGACGCGGGGTCGGCTTTTCCCCACGGGGCTGCCTGAATGTGGAGCGGCACCCCGTGACAAATTGTTGCGCCCAGCGGACGCCAACACCGCGACCTTGGACGGTCGGCCAGGTGGCGGACGCGGGTACAAACGGCGCAACGCACTCATAGGTCGGCTTTCGACCCGCCACTGCACCGTGGCTCGAAGCGCTCGAAATGCGCGACCCGACCGCTGCGGGACCGCCTAGTACTGTAAACAGGAGCGGCGGAGCGCGAACGGCGAGTCGTGGTTACGTCGGTAGAAGGCGAGGCTGCGCGTTCCCGAAACGCCAGCCGAGTGCCCTCCCGACCGTTCGAGCGTGCAAGAACGAGACCCGACAATCGCGCGGCGACTGCCAAGTACGAGAGGAACGGCACAAGCGTCGGCGGTCGGTCAAGGAACTGGCGATGTGACGGGTCCGCTGTGCACCAGTGCATACCGTCCCGCCGTCCGCGGCAAGCGCCTCCGCGTCCTCGGGTGACGGAGGCTGCCGGTCGGTTCTTGCAGGCGAGGGATCTCGCTGGCACCGGTTCGCGTTGACGCGCGGCCGGTCATGGCACGGCGATGCGACGGCCGAGGTGCGCAGTACTCGATGGAGGAACCGCACGCTCCGATGACCGTCCCGCCCTCCGCGGCGTATGCGTACCGACCGTAATGGTTGCAGCAGCGCCGGCCGGCTTTTAAATTCGCCACACGAAACACGGTGCGAGATCGCGGTTAGGGGAGCGTCGACGTTGCCAGGCGTTTTGCTTGCTGCCGAGGGAAAGGCGGCACGGCCACGTCGCGCTCGTCGCGATTAGCGGGTCTGCGCGCTTTGGGAAGGTGCCGCAACGACTTGCCGAAAGAGGAAGCACGGAAGAACGAGGGACTTGGACGTCCCGACAATTGAACGCACTTGCGGCCAGGCCCTTGCTGGCTTCGTTCTTCCGCCTCGAGTAGGCTCGTACGCGGCTCCGGCGCCGAAAGTGGTCCTTGGCACCGACTTCGGTGGACGTGGGAAGTGCCGCGCAAGTACGGCGCGCCTGGCTCCACCTGTTGGCTAAAGTAGGCAGCCGGATCGGCATTTTGGTGTGCGGTGGCAAACCGTGGATGCGAAAAAAGCTTGTGCGATTTCGTGGAACAAAAAGCGGGGGTCCCCCTTTTTATGCGGAGGAGACCGACCCGCCCGCCGTGGTGAACCGCGACGCCACGGTAAAAACGGGAGAGGCTTGTCGATGGGACCGTGCATCCCGCGCTCCACGGAGGCCGGGAGGCGGCCGCCCGAGGAAATGTGTAGCCGTCGAGGCCCGCATCTGTGTGCACTCTTATCCAAATGGGTGTACCGCAGGCATTTTCTGGTTAGGCGGGCCAATGAGAGCGAGCACACAACGATACCTACGGGTCCGGCTTGGAGAACCGGCTTCGACGCCTCCCGAGTATTTATAGAGGGGTGGACCACGAAAGCACTCGCAAGTAGCGGAAGCGAAACGCCGTCCGAAACACACCGTTTGCTCGATTTGCGGCAGCCGAAAAAGGCGCGGCAGAGTTTTGGAGTCCAAGCGTGCGCTGAAAAGCGCCCTTCTTGGCCACTGTTTGGCCGAGTGCCAGAAACGTTTGGTTTTGACTGTACGGAATTGAACAAACACTTTTTCACGACTCTAAGCGGTGGATCACTCGGTTCTCGGGTCGATGAAGAACGCAGCCAGCTGCGAGACTTGGTGTGAATTGCAGGACACACTGAGCACTGATTCTTTGAACGCACATTGCGGCCTTGGGTCTTCCCTTGGCTTCGTCTGTCTGAGGGTCGGATCACATATCAAGAGAGCCTTCGGCGCACAAGGGAACGTGAGCCGTCGACTCGTTTTGACCGCGTCGGCAACACGGACAGCACGCTGAACACCTCACAGCGAGCGCCAACAGCGGCCACTCAAGGGCGAGACGGTGGCGACCGTCGTGCCAGAGCCCAACCGAAACGGGGGCGACCGACTGCATTGAGGATGTGGCACCTCGTTGAGACCGCCGCAGGACTTCGAGTCGGAAGGAAGCCTGCAGGGAAAGTGCGGTCGAGGTTGCGTACTCCTCTCTGCGACCGGGCGCGCAAGAGCTGCGAGAGCCACGGACGCGCAACTTTAACGCACGGTAAACACGAGGAGCGAAAGCCGGCCAGCAAAGCTTCTCCAGCCGTGCGCAAAGTGCGCGAGATCGCAGCCTTGCGTTGCGCTTGTTGCCCTCGAAGTAAGCAGGGTGTCCCGTAGACCGGGCGCTCGAACACGCTGCGGGGCCGTGCCTCCTCCAGGCTTTGCCGCGCGAACAGGGAACGTTCGCGCGCAAAGCGCAGGGAGGTGAGGAGGCTGCGCCCGACGTTTGCGGTTCGCTGCGTACGCGGTTGATGCGGAGAGCACGGCGCGACGACTTGCCGCGAAGCGGAAAAAGTCTCCCGCACGAGTTGGCGAAACGTTGGCGAAGCTTAAGGCGTTCTCGTCGTAGTCCGCCGTCGGTCTAAGTGCTTCGCAGTTCCCGTCCCGTTCAAAAAACTGGGCCACTCCAGTTGGGGCGGGGGCGACGCTACACGAGACGATGCCTCTCGCCAGGCTGCGTGGCTGCCCTTGCGGCGGCGGCGACTGGCCTCGGCGGTGTTTGGGCTTTCGACACGGTCGTTTATCACGCAACTGCTCGGACGACGCACGCGCGCAGCGGAATGCCGCTTGCCAGCCTTGTGAAGA
>NW_027464772.1:147500-160000 GCF_043290135.1 Rhipicephalus microplus | reverse complement strand
GTTTTCCCGGTGGTGCCGCACCCGGGCTCGCCCCGGCAGACGCGTTTTTTTTTTCTTTCGCCCCGGCTGACGCAGTTTTCGCGCCGCCCCGGCAGACGCGGTTTTCGCGCCGCCCCGGCAGACGCGGTTTTTTGCGCCGCCCCGGCTGACGCAGTTCGGACTTGGCACTTTTTGGCTGAGCCTGGCTGGCGGCCCACTCACTCGATCGCCATGTCTGTTTGCCACAGTTTTCCCGGTGGTGCCGCACCCGGGCTCGCCCCGGCTGACGCAGTTTTCGCGCCGCCCCGGCTGACGCGGTTTCGTGCCGCCCCGGCAGACGCGGTTTTTTGCGCCGCCCCGGCTGACGCGGTTTTTTGCCGCCCCGGCTGACGCAGTTCGGACTTGGCACTTTTCGGCTGTGCCTGGCTGGCGGCCCACTCACTCGATCGCCATGTCTGTTTGCCACAGTTTTCCCGGTGGTGCCGCACCCGGGCTCGCCCCGGCAGACGCGTTTTTTTTTTTTCTTTCGCCCCGGCTGACGCAGTTTTCGCGCCGCCCCGGCTGACGCGGTTTCGTGCCGCCCCGGCAGACGCGGTTTTTTGCGCCGCCCCGGCTGACGCGGTTTTTGCCGCCCCGGCTGACGCAGTTCGGACTTAGCACTTTTTGGCTGAGCCTGGCTGGTGGCCCACTCACTCGATCGCCATGTCTGTTAGCCACAGTTTTCCCGGTGGTGCCGCACCCGGGCTCGCCCCGGCTGACGCAGTTTTCGCGCCGCCCCGGCTGACGCGGTTTCGTGCCGCCCCGGCAGACGCGGTTTTCGCGCCGCCCCGGCTGACGCGGTTTTTGCCGCCCCGGCTGACGCAGTTCGGACTTAGCACTTTTCGGCTGTGCCTGGCTGGCGGCCCACTCACTCGATCGCCATGTCTGTTTGCCACAGTTTTCCCGGTGGTGCCGCACCCGGGCTCGCCCCGGCTGACGCAGTTTTCGCGCCGCCCCGGCTGACGCGGTTTCGTGCCGCCCCGGCAGACGCGGTTTTCGCGCCGCCCCGGCTGACGCGGTTTCGTGCCGCCCCGGCAGACGCGGTTTTTTGCCGCCCCAGCTGACGCAGTTCGGACTTAGCACTTTTTGGCTGAGCCTTGCTGGCGGCCCACTCACTCGATCGCCATGTCTGTTTGCCACAGTTTTCCCGGTGGTGCCGCACCCGGGCTCGCCCCGGCAGACGCGTTTTTTTTTTTCTTTCGCCCCGGCTGACGCAGTTTTCGCGCCGCCCCGGCAGACGCGGTTTTCGCGCCGCCCCGGCAGACGCGGTTTTTTGCGCCGCCCCGGCTGACGCGGTTTTTTGCCGCCCCGGCTGACGCAGTTCGGACTTGGCACTTTTTGGCTGAGCCTGGCTGGCGGCCCACTCACTCGATCGCCATGTCTGTTTGCCACAGTTTTCCCGGTGGTGCCGCACCCGGGCTCGCCCCGGCTGACGCAGTTTTCGCGCCGCCCCGGCTGACGCGGTTTCGTGCCGCCCCGGCAGACGCGGTTTTTTGCGCCGCCCCGGCTGACGCGGTTTTTTGCCGCCCCGGCTGACACGGTTCGGACTTTGCACTTTTCGGCTGTGCCTGGCTGGCGGCCCACTCACTCGATCGCCATGTCTGTTTGCCACAGTTTTCCCGGTGGTGCCGCACCCGGGCTCGCCCCGGCAGACGCGTTTTTTTTTTTTTTTCTTTCGCCCCGGCTGACGCAGTTTTCGCGCCGCCCCGGCTGACGCGGTTTCGTGCCGCCCCGGCAGACGCGGTTTTTTGCGCCGCCCCGGCTGACGTGGTTTTTGCCGCCCCGGCTGACGCAGTTCGGACTTTGCACTTTTTGGCTGAGCCTGGCTGGCGGCCCACTCACTCGATCGCCATGTCTGTTTGCCACAGTTTTCCCGGTGGTGCCGCACCCGGGCTCGCCCCGGCAGACGCGTTTTTTTTTTTTCCTTCGCCCCGGCAGACGTGGTTCCCCCCCCCCCCCTCCGTCTTTCTTTTTGTTTTTTTTTTTCGCCGCGGCTGAAGTGGATTTTTCGGTGCCTCGACGCCCCGGTAGTCGCGGTTTTTCCGTTTCCGCACGGCCCCGGCTGACGCTGCTCGGTCACAGTCGCCTTTTGTGGTGATTGCAGACTTCTTGAGCGCGGGTGTTTTTTTTTTTTGTTGTTGTTGTTGTTTTATTACGCATTCGCTCCAGCAGACGCTGTTTAGACTTTTTGTTTCCTCTTTTATCCTGCGACGAGGTGACGAGGTTTATTCGGTGCCCCGCCGCCCCGGCTGAAGTGATTTTTCCTGTCCCGTGCCGCCCCGGCTGACGCGGTTGGGACTTCGCGTTTGTTCGGCCGCCACGGGTTTTGGCGCACTCGCTCGGTTGCTTGTTGTTGCCACTTGTTGCGAACCCAGGTTTCTTGAGCGAGCGCGGGCGTTTTTTCTTCCTTTCTTTCTTTGTTCTATGTGTTAGCGAATCGGCCTTTAATATCACACGAGGACTCACAACCAACAATTTTCAGTTTGAAGTGTAAAAAATCTGCAGGTGTTGACGTAACTGACTTGCCCCGTACCCTTGAGTACATCCATGAAGTTCTCGTAGTACTACTAAATCGCATTATTCCAAGTGGAGAAATTCCCATAAACTTGCAAACCTCTACACGAAAATCGGTGCGCGTGATAAAGTTGAAAATTATCGTCCGATATCAAATGTGCCTTCTATAACACAAATTCTAGGAAAAAAAAAAAAAAACACTTGTTCGCCGTTTTCTGCGCCGTGACTGGCAGCACTCCGGCGAAGCGAAACGGGGTCGATTCGAGCACGATATCGGCGTCTTTCGACGTGCTCGCCGGCGACCGTCGCACGAGTACGTCGCACGAGCGCGTCTGCCGGGGCGCCGTTTGCGAAGCCGACGCAAAAGTGGGAACCGCCGCTCGGATGATCGCCGCTTTCGGCAGAGTGAGTGTTGGCACTCCGGGGAAGCGAAACAGCGTGAATGCGCCCACGAAATCGGCGTATTTTGAAGTGCCCGCCGGCGACCGTCGCACGAGTACGGTAAACCGCGTCAGCCGGGGCGTAGTTCGGGACGCCGACGAAAAAGTGGGAAGCGCAACTCGGATCTTCGCCGTTTTTGCAGGAGTGAGTGGCGGCCCTCCTGCGAGACCAAGAAGCATCGATTCGTGCACGAATTCGGCGCCTTTCGACGTGATCGCCGGCGACCGTCGCTCGAGTAGGGCAAACCGCGTCTGCCGGGGCGGGCTTCGGGACGCCGATGCGAAAGTGGGAAACGCTGCTCGGATGTTCGCCGTTTTTGGCCGAGTGAGTGCTGGCACACGGGCGAAGCCAAACGGGGCCGATTACGGCACGATATCGGCGTCTTTCGACGTGCCCGCCGGCGACCGTCGCACGAGTACGGTAAACCGCGTCAGCCCGGGCGGAGTTCGGGACGCCGATGCGAAAGTGGAGAACGCCGCTCGGATCTTCGCCGTTTTTGGAGGAGTGAGTGGCGGCACTCCGGAGAAGCCAAGGAGCGCCAATTAGCGCACGATATCGGCGTCTTTCGACGCGCTCGCCGGCGACCGTCGCACGAGTAGGGCAAACCGCGTCTGCCGGGGCGGGGTTTACGACGCCGACGCAAAAGTGGGAACCGCCGCTCGGATGTTGGCCGTTTTTGGCAGAGTGAGTGCTGGCACTCCGGCGACGCGAAAGAGCGCGAATGCGCCCACGAAAGTGGCGTATTTGGACGTGCGTGACGGCGACCGCTGCAGGAGTACGAAAAACCACGTCAGCCGGGGCGAGCGACACACGGCGGTCTGGGTGCTTATCGCTGCTATTATAGGGGCACCCCGGCAGACGCAGAAAAAAAAAAAAAAATTTTCGACCTTCTTTTTTGCTGGTCGAGCTCGGGTAACCCAGGTCGCAATGGGAGCCGCGCACGAAAGCGGCGTCGCGAGACGCGTTCGCGGTCGCTAGTCGCACGAGCTCGGCAACCGCGTCAGCCGGCGCGGAGTTCGGGATGCCGACGGCTAAGTGGGTACCGCTGCTCGGATGTTCGCCGTTTTTGGCCGAGTGAGTGCTGGCACTCCGGTGAAGCCAAGGAGCGCCAATTCGTGCACGATATCGGCGTCTTTCGACGTGCCCGCCGGCCACCGCCGCACGAGTACGGCAAACCGCGTCTGCCGGGGCGGGGTTCGCGACGCGTACGCAATAGTGGGAACCGTCGCTCGGATGTTCGTCGTCTTTGGCCGAGCGAGTGCTGGCACTCCGGCGAAGCGAAACGGGGCCGATTCGGGCACGATATCGGCGTATTTCGACGTGCTCGCCGGCGACCGTCGCACGAGTACGGCAAAGCGCGTCTGCCGGGGCGAGGTTTGCGACGCCGACGAAAAAGTGGGAAGCGCCGCTCGGATCTTCGCCGTTTTTGCAGGAGTGAGTGGCGGCCCTCCTGCGAGACCAAGAAGCATCGACTCGCGCACGATATCGGTGTCTTTCGACGTGCCCGCCGGCCACCGCCGCACGAGTACGGCAAACCGCGTATGCCGGGGCGGGGTTGGCGACGCCGACGCAAAAGTGGGAACCGCCACTAGGATGTTCGCCGTTTTTGGCAGAGTGAGTGCTGGCACTCCGGCGAAGCGAAAGAGCGCGAATGCGCCCACGAAAGTGGCGTGTTTGGACGTGCTTGACGACGACCACCGCAGGAAAACGAAAAACCACGTCAGCCGGGGCGAGCGACCCATGGCGGTCTGGGTGCTTATCGCTGCTATTATAGGGGCACCCCGGCAGACGCAAAAAAAAAAAAAAAATTTTTTTCGACATTCTTTTTTGCTCGTCGACCTCGGGTGACCCAGGTCGCAGTGGGAGCCGCGCACGAAAGCGGCGTCGCGAGACGGCTTCGCGGTCGCTAGTCGCACGAGCTCGGCAACCGCGTCTGCCGGGGCGGAGTTCGGGACGCCGACGGCTAAGTGGGAACCGCCGCTCGGATGTTCGCCGTTTGTGGCCGAGTGAGTGCTGGCACTCCGGCGAAGCCAAACGGGGCCGATTCCGGCACGATATCGGCGTCTTTCTACGTGCTCGCCGGCGACCGTCGCACGAGTACGGCAAAGTGCGTCTGCCGGGGCGGGGTTTGCGACGCGTACGCAATAGTGAGAACCGTCGCTCGGATGTTCGTCGTCTTTCGCCGAGCCAGTGCTGGCAATCCGGCGAAGCCGAACGGAGCCGATTCGGGCACGATATCGGCGTCTTTCCACGTGCTCGCCGGCGACCGTCGCACGAGTACGGTAAACCGCGTCAGCCGGGGCGGAGTTCGGGACGCCGATGCGAAAGTGGGAAGCGCCGCTCGGATCTTCGCCGTTTTTGGAGGAGTCAGTGGCGGCACTCCGGTGAAGCCAAGGTGCGCCAATTCGCGCACGATATCGGCGTCTTTCGACGTGCCCGCCGGCCACCGTCGCACGAGTACGGCAAACCTCGTCTGCCGGGGCGGGGTTTGCGACGCCGACGCAAAAGTGGGAACCGCCGCTCGGATGTTCGCCGTTTTTGGCAGAGTGAGTGCTGGCACTCCGGCGAAGCGAAAGAGCGCGAATGCGCCCACGAAAGTGGCGTGTTTGGACGTGCTTGACGACGACCACCGCAGGAAAACGAAAAACCACGTCAGCCGGGGCGAGCGACCCATGGCGGTCTGGGTGCTTATTGCTGCTATTATAGGGGCACCCCGGCAGACGCAAAAAAAAAAAAAATTTTTTTCGACATTCTTTTTTGCTCGTCGACCTCGGGTGACCCAGGTCGCAGTGGGAGCCGCGCACGAAAGCGGCGTCGCGAGACGGCTTCGCGGTCGCTAGTCGCACGAGCTCGGCAACCGCGTCTGCCGGGGCGGAGTTCGGGACGCCGACGGCTAAGTGGGAACCGCCGCTCGGATGTTCGCCGTTTGTGGCCGAGTGAGTGCTGGCACTCCGGCGAAGCCAAACGGGGCCGATTCCGGCACGATATCGGCGTCTTTCTACGTGCTCGCCGGCGACCGTCGCACGAGTACGGCAAAGTGCGTCTGCCGGGGCGGGGTTTGCGACGCGTACGCAATAGTGAGAACCGTCGCTCGGATGTTCGTCGTCTTTCGCCGAGCCAGTGCTGGCACTCCGGCGAAGCCGAACGGAGCCGATTCGGGCACGATATCGGCGTCTTTCCACGTGCTCGCCGGCGACCGTCGCACGAGTACGGTAAACCGCGTCAGCCGGGGCGGAGTTCGGGACGCCGATGCGAAAGTGGGAAGCGCCGCTCGGATCTTCGCCGTTTTTGGAGGAGTCAGTGGCGGCACTCCGGTGAAGCCAAGGTGCGCCAATTCGCGCACGATATCGGCGTCTTTCGACGTGCCCGCCGGCCACCGTCGCACGAGTACGGCAAACCTCGTCTGCCGGGGCGGGGTTTGCGACGCCGACGCAAAAGTGGGAACCGCCGCTCGGATGTTCGCCGTTTTTGGCAGAGTGAGTGCTGGCACTCCGGCGAAGCGAAAGAGCGTGAATGCGCCCACGAAAGTAGCGTATTTGGACGTGCTTGACGGCGACCGCCGCAGGAGTACGAAAAACCACGTCAGCCGGGGCGAGCGACCCACGGCGGTCTGGGTGCTTATCGCTGCTATTATAGGGGCACCCCGGCAGACGCAGAAAGAAAAAAAAAAATGGGGACATGGCGTGCGTCACCGTGCGGCTTCGCAGCGTTGCCGAAGTCGCCGAGCCCTTCGACTGAGCCGAACGGCGGACAGGGAACGTTGGTCGGCCGTTCTAACCTGTCGGTGCCACGCCGAGACGTCGTTAAGGAAAACCGCGTCGTGGGCCTCTACGACGCCGTCGAGTCGTTGTACGTTTGGTGTCCAGCGTGTCGGCGGCGAGTAGCGGACACGTCGTTCACGACTTCGGTCTTTCGCAGTCGACGCGAACTTGCGGAGAGTCGTGGTGCCTCACGTTTTCGGCAGAAACCGCGGCGGAATTTTCCCGTGCGTGCGCGCACGACCTCGGTGCTGTGCCGTCAGCGTAGTGTTGCACAAACTCGTGGCCTACCCAAGGTGCGGTACGTTTGCGGCCGTATCCTCGGTGGGAATTTCGTGAGTAGGGTCGCAAATTCTACGACCTCGGCGGGTTTGAGAGCGACGTAGACTTGTGGCACGCTCAACATGCCACACGTTTCGGGGCACACCCGCGGTGAAATTTTCTCGAGTACGCTCGTATTAGGGCCCAAGGAGGTCTGGGTACTTATCGCTGCTATTATGTGGGGGTTCTCGTGAGCGGCGTACGCGAAAGCGACCGGGTGTCTGATATGCGGCGGGCTTCGGCCTCGTCAAGCGTGTCCTCGGGTCTGCTCCAGGGGAATCCACGGCAGTCGTCTGCAGCCTCATCCGCTTGATGCGTTAGGGGCTGGTTGTCGGACGGTGCCGTTTTACCACGATATCGAGGTGTGTTCCGTGTCGTCCTCGGGCGATTCAGATGCGAAAGCGCCGAAGACGCGGGCGTGACCCGTCGTCTGGCGGCTTTGCAGTCTCGGCTCCGTTGCTAGTTCCGGCCGGTCCACCGACAGTGCAGCGGGCTTGGGCAACCCGCACGGCGCGACCGAGTCGATGCAACGAAAAAGAGCGAGCATGAACGTGCTTCTTGCCGCACGGCTCCCACTCGTCTTTCGGGAAGGTTGTGCCGTAGCGAGCTCGAACGCCGTCATCTCGGAGTGCAAAATAAGCGTGTTGGGGCGCCTGAAGGTGGCCTCCGCCGCACACAGACTGCGTCCGGCCCGCCGAGGGCGAGGACGGACGCGCAGTCGAACGATTACCTGGTTGATCCTGCCAGTAATCATATGCTTGTCTCAAAGATTAAGCCATGCATGTCTAAGTACATGCCGAAATAAGGCGAAACCGCGAATGGCTCATTAAATCAGTTATGGTTCCTTAGATCGTTTCTTCCTACTTGGATAACTGTGGCAATTCTAGAGCTAATACATGCAGTGAGCCTGGAGCCCTTTGGGTAACGGGTGCTTTTATTAGACCAAGATCGATCGGGTTTCGGCCCGTATTGTGTGGTGACTCTGGATAACTTTGTGCTGATCGCATGGCCACGAGCCGGCGACGTTTCTTTCAAGTGTCTGCCTTATCAACTTTCGATGGTAGGTTACTTGCTTACCATGGTTGTTACGGGTAACGGAGAATCAGGGTTCGATTCCGGAGAGGGAGCCTGAGAAACGGCTACCACATCCAAGGAAGGCAGCAGGCGCGCAAATTACCCACTCCCGGCACGGGGAGGTAGTGACGAAAAATAACAATACGGGACTCTTTTGAGGCCCCGTAATTGAAATGAGTACACTCTAAATCCTTTAACGAGGATCAATTGGAGGGCAAGTCTGGTGCCAGCAGCCGCGGTAATTCCAGCTCCAATAGCGTATACTAAAGCTGCTGCGGTTAAAAAGCTCGTAGTTGGATCTCAGTTCCAGACGAGTAGTGCATCTACCCGATGCGACGGCTCGGACTGAACATCATGCCGGTTCTTTCTTGGTGCACTTCATTGTGTGCCTCGAGATGGCCGGTGCTTTTACTTTGAAAAAATTAGAGTGCTCAACGCAGGCGAGTCGCCTGAATAAACTTGCATGGAATAATAGAACAAGACCTCGTTTCTGTTCTGTTGGTTTTTGGAATACGAGGTAATGATTAAGAGGGACGGACGGGGGCATTCGTATTGCGGCGCTAGAGGTGAAATTCTTGGACCGTCGCAAGACGAACTACTGCGAAAGCATTTGCCAAGAATGTTTTCATTGATCAAGAACGAAAGTCAGAGGTTCGAAGGCGATCAGATACCGCCCTAGTTCTGACCATAAACGATGCCAACCAGCGATCCGCCTGAGTTACTCAAATGACTCGGCGGGCAGCTTCCGGGAAACCAAAGTATTTGGGTTCCGGGGGAAGTATGGTTGCAAAGCTGAAACTTAAAGGAATTGACGGAAGGGCACCACCAGGAGTGGAGCCTGCGGCTTAATTTGACTCAACACGGGAAAACTTACCCGGCCCGGACACTGGGAGGATTGACAGATTGAGAGCTCTTTCTTGATTCGGTGGATGGTGGTGCATGGCCGTTCTTAGTTGGTGGAGCGATTTGTCTGGTTAATTCCGATAACGAACGAGACTCTAGCCTATTAAATAGGTGCGGGGTTCCCAGCACCTTACAACCTTCTTAGAGGGACAAGCGGCTCCTAGCCGCACGAAACAGAGCAATAACAGGTCTGTGATGCCCTTAGATGTCCGGGGCCGCACGCGCGCTACACTGAAGGAAGCAGCGTGTCTTTATCCCTGTCTGAAAAGACTGGGTAACCCGTGGAACTTCTTTCGTGATTGGGATAGGGGCTTGCAATTGTTCCCCTTGAACGAGGAATTCCCAGTAAGCGCGAGTCATAAGCTCGCGTTGATTACGTCCCTGCCCTTTGTACACACCGCCCGTCGCTACTACCGATTGAATGATTTAGTGAGGTCTTCGGACCGATGTCCGGCGCGGCCTTTCGGTTGCGCCGGTCTGTTGGAAAGATGACCAAACTTGATCATTTAGAGGAAGTAAAAGTCGTAACAAGGTTTCCGTAGGTGAACCTGCGGAAGGATCATTAACGGATTGTGAAGGGTGAGCGCCTCAGCTGCGTCTGCGCCCGACACTTTCTGCCGCTGACCCCGTTTGGACGCGGGGTCGGCTTTTCCCCACGGGGCTGCCTGAATGTGGAGCGGCACCCCGTGACAAATTGTTGCGCCCAGCGGACGCCAACACCGCGACCTTGGACGGTCGGCCAGGTGGCGGACGCGGGTACAAACGGCGCAACGCACTCATAGGTCGGCTTTCGACCCGCCACTGCACCGTGGCTCGAAGCGCTCGAAATGCGCGACCCGACCGCTGCGGGACCGCCTAGTACTGTAAACAGGAGCGGCGGAGCGCGAACGGCGAGTCGTGGTTACGTCGGTAGAAGGCGAGGCTGCGCGTTCCCGAAACGCCAGCCGAGTGCCCTCCCGACCGTTCGAGCGTGCAAGAACGAGACCCGACAATCGCGCGGCGACTGCCAAGTACGAGAGGAACGGCACAAGCGTCGGCGGTCGGTCAAGGAACTGGCGATGTGACGGGTCCGCTGTGCACCAGTGCATACCGTCCCGCCGTCCGCGGCAAGCGCCTCCGCGTCCTCGGGTGACGGAGGCTGCCGGTCGGTTCTTGCAGGCGAGGGATCTCGCTGGCACCGGTTCGCGTTGACGCGCGGCCGGTCATGGCACGGCGATGCGACGGCCGAGGTGCGCAGTACTCGATGGAGGAACCGCACGCTCCGATGACCGTCCCGCCCTCCGCGGCGTATGCGTACCGACCGTAATGGTTGCAGCAGCGCCGGCCGGCTTTTGAATTCGCCACACGAAACACGGTGCGAGATCGCGGTTAGGGGAGCGTCGACGTTGCCAGGCGTTTTGCTTGCTGCCGAGGGAAAGGCGGCACGGCCACGTCGCGCTCGTCGCGATTAGCGGGTCTGCGCGCTTTGGGAAGGTGCCGCAACGACTTGCCGAAAGAGGAAGCACGGAAGAACGAGGGACTTGGACGTCCCGACAATTGAACGCACTTGCGGCCAGGCCCTTGCTGGCTTCGTTCTTCCGCCTCGAGTAGGCTCGTACGCGGCTCCGGCGCCGAAAGTGGTCCTTGGCACCGACTTCGGTGGACGTGGGAAGTGCCGCGCAAGTACGGCGCGCCTGGCTCCACCTGTTGGCTAAAGTAGGCAGCCGGATCGGCATTTTGGTGTGCGGTGGCAAACCGTGGATGCGAAAAAAGCTTGTGCGATTTCGTGGAACAAAAAGCGGGGGTCCCCCTTTTTATGCGGAGGAGACCGACCCGCCCGCCGTGGTGAACCGCGACGCCACGGTAAAAACGGGAGAGGCTTGTCGATGGGACCGTGCATCCCGCGCTCCACGGAGGCCGGGAGGCGGCCGCCCGAGGAAATGTGTAGCCGTCGAGGCCCGCATCTGCGTGCACTCTTATCCAAATGGGTGTACCGCAGGCATTTTCTGGTTAGGCGGGCCAATGAGAGCGAGCACACAACGATACCTACGGGTCCGGCTTGGAGAACCGGCTTCGACGCCTCCCGAGTATTTATAGAGGGGTGGACCACGAAAGCACTCGCAAGTAGCGGAAGCGAAACGCCGTCCGAAACACACCGTTTGCTCGATTTGCGGCAGCCGAAAAAGGCGCGGCAGAGTTTTGGAGTCCAAGCGTGCGCTGAAAAGCGCCCTTCTTGGCCACTGTTTGGCCGAGTGCCAGAAACGTTTGGTTTTGACTGTACGGAATTGAACAAACACTTTTTCACGACTCTAAGCGGTGGATCACTCGGTTCTCGGGTCGATGAAGAACGCAGCCAGCTGCGAGACTTGGTGTGAATTGCAGGACACACTGAGCACTGATTCTTTGAACGCACATTGCGGCCTTGGGTCTTCCCTTGGCTTCGTCTGTCTGAGGGTCGGATCACATATCAAGAGAGCCTTCGGCGCACAAGGGAACGTGAGCCGTCGACTCGTTTTGACCGCGTCGGCAACACGGACAGCACGCTGAACACCTCACAGCGAGCGCCAACAGCGGCCACTCAAGGGCGAGACGGTGGCGACCGTCGTGCCAGAGCCCAACCGAAACGGGGGCGACCGACTGCATTGAGGATGTGGCACCTCGTTGAGACCGCCGCAGGACTTCGAGTCGGAAGGAAGCCTGCAGGGAAAGTGCGGTCGAGGTTGCGTACTCCTCTCTGCGACCGGGCGCGCAAGAGCTGCGAGAGCCACGGACGCGCAACTTTAACGCACGGTAAACACGAGGAGCGAAAGCCGGCCAGCAAAGCTTCTCCAGCCGTGCGCAAAGTGCGCGAGATCGCAGCCTTGCGTTGCGCTTGTTGCCCTCGAAGTAAGCAGGGTGTCCCGTAGACCGGGCGCTCGAACACGCTGCGGGGCCGTGCCTCCTCCAGGCTTTGCCGCGCGAACAGGGAACGTTCGCGCGCAAAGCGCAGGGAGGTGAGGAGGCTGCGCCCGACGTTTGCGGTTCGCTGCGTACGCGGTTGATGCGGAGAGCACGGCGCGACGACTTGCCGCGAAGCGGAAAAAGTCTCCCGCACGAGTTGGCGAAACGTTGGCGAAGCTTAAGGCGTTCTCGTCGTAGTCCGCCGTCGGTCTAAGTGCTTCGCAGTTCCCGTCCCGTTCAAAAAACTGGGCCACTCCAGTTGGGGCGGGGGCGACGCTACACGAGACGATGCCTCTCGCCAGGCTGCGTGGCTGCCCTTGCGGCGGCGGCGACTGGCCTCGGCGGTGTTTGGGCTTTCGACACGGTCGTTTATCACGCAACTGCTCGGACGACGCACGCGCGCAGCGGAATGCCGCTTGCCAGCCTTGTGAAGATGTGACCCTGTACAGGGTTGCGGGCGCACTTGGTAGGGCGTCGTACTCGGTTCGCGATGGGTTTACGAACGTGTCCCGTCACTTCCACGTCACACCGGTTGTGCGCCGCACGCGTGCA
>NW_027464772.1:142500-145000 GCF_043290135.1 Rhipicephalus microplus | reverse complement strand
GTCCAGAAGCAGGAACGGCACTGCACCGGGACTGGGCGAGGCTCGCCGCCGTAAAAAGCGGTGCGGCCGAGCCCGGACCAGCGTCGGGACCTTCCTGTGGAAAGCCACAGCTGTGCATTTTCCGTGGGCTTCGCGCCTGAGGTTCTTGCTTCGGCCGGCAGAAAACAGCCAACTCAGAACTGGCACGGACCGGGGGAATCCGACTGTCTAATTAAAACAAAGCATTGCGAGGGCCGTTGATCGGTGCTGACGCAATGTGATTTCTGCCCAGTGCTCTGAATGTCAAAGTGAAGAAATTCAAGAAAGCGCGGGTAAACGGCGGGAGTAACTATGACTCTCAGAAGGAAAATTTGAAGGGAATGAAGGAGCGAGAGAACACAATGCGGAGAAAGAGGGATCTGAAGGCATCGATGTTGATGTTCACGGATGTGAACGAGCTGAAACTATTGCAGAATTGATGGAACCCGAGAGCCCTGAGGGTAATGACCCTAAAGGCCAGGACGGTATTCATGCCACAGTACTGCCAATGGTTATTGAGCCAACGGCCACGGCTTGTACGTGGGTTGAACGCACTGAAGGCACATTATGCTATGCTCATATGGCCCCCTCTGCTTCCCCAGCTCCCCTTGGTGGTAGGTCGGTGAAGGCGCGCGCTTCAGCCGACAGCCATGGGGTGTCAGCCTGGATAATGACAGGGGCAAGGCCTAAGGACAGGCGGGTTATTAACTCCCTACCTGACCAAGCGTCTGTTGATGCTGCGGAGGAGCCAAGTTCAAACGTGGCTTCATACGCTGATTCAGGGGAGCCAGTTCTTGGTGCAACCCCTGCGGTCCCCTCCGGTCAACCAGCTCCCCTTGGCACTGATGCGGCGAATGCGCGCGATTCTGCTGACAGTGTCCATGTGGGGTCAGTCTGGATGTCTACGGGGGTAGGACCTAGGGTCAGGAGGAAGTTCGTACTTCCACCCGACTTACGTTCGTCCGATGACGAGGACGAGGGAGGTGAACCTGTGTTCTGCGGGTCGCCCCCCGGAGAAATCACTCAAAGGAGCAGCATGCCAAAGCGTTCGGGCAACAAGCCCACAGAGGAAGGTTCTGAGAACGGAGCAGCTACCGGCTGTTCCGAAAATGCCGCCCCGGCTGACGCGAATATGACAGGCCACATATCAACCATGACAACGACATTCCAATGTCCAGAATGTACTGCAACCTTTGGTAGCAAGATTGGCCTGAGCCAGCATCGCCGGCATCGGCATTTTGAAGAATACAACGAAGATGTGAATCTGGCCAGACTCAAGCCCAGATGGAAAAAGGAGGAGGAGTACCTGATGGCAACTAAGGAGGTTGAATTAAGATCCCAGAAGGTCCGGGACATCAATGCACAGCTACTAAGAGCGTTTCCGCACCGCACGCTGCACAGCATTAAATCGCACAGAAGGCAGGAAGGTTACAAGAGGCTGGTGGAAGACCTACAGAACAGACTCTACCCAAGAAGCACTCAGGAGGTGCTAGCCGACATTGGGGAGCAAGCTGTTGAGGACGCCTCCCTGGTCATCCCCGAGGTAAATCACCGTGAGGTGATTGAGGCTGAGCTAAGAGGTCTAACAACAAAACCTCCGCCAAGAGCGTACCAAGCATACAAGCTATGGGAGCTTGCAAAGAGATTCCTCGACAGGGAGGATATAACGATAGCTCTTAATGCCTACCTAAGGGAGGTGTTCGCTTCGGACTTGCGTCCGCATGGTCGCCAACCTCTTCCACCTGTTCAAGAAAGTCGCAGGAAGAAAAAGAAGCGGGAATACGCCTTGACACAACAACTCTTCAGACGGAACAGGACACAGTGTGCAAGACAGATTCTGGATGGAGAGGCGGACTCCAAGGTGGAGGATCCCCAAGCTTTTCTAGAAGAATGGAGAGAGATCATGGAGAAAGTGGTGCCTTCATCAGTGTCTCCTGCTATCGAACGCCCGCACAAGGTTATCGATCCTGTGTTCCTTATCACAGAAATGGACATTAAGGCGGCAATGCCCTCATCAAGCTCGGCAGCCGGACCTGATGGCTTTGCGGCGAGGGAACTGCGGAAGGTTCCGCCAGTAATACTCCAGGTTCTACTTAACTTGCTCCTGCTGCTGAAGCGACTTCCACTCTTTCTCACCCAAGCACGAACGATCTTCATTCCCAAAGTTCCTGGTGCTTCAACAGCCTCGCAACACCGCCCAATCTCAATATCTCATGTGCTCCTTAGACTGCTTCATAAGATATATTTCCGAAGGCTGCTTGCTGACCTCGATTTGGACCTGCAGCAGAGGGCATTTTTGCCAGTGGATGGGTGTGCTGAAAACATTCTTCTCCTTGCGACAATCATTGATGAAGCGCGCAAGTCACTGCGACCCTTGTCTCTGGCCTCGCTTGACATTGCGAAGGCTTTCGATAGGGTTGTTTTACCGGCAATCTTGAGAGCCTTACGCAGAAAAGGGATCTCTGAAGACTTTATCTCGTAC
>NW_027464772.1:125000-137500 GCF_043290135.1 Rhipicephalus microplus | reverse complement strand
TTTTCTTTTGATTAAGCGCGGGCTTTTTTCTTTGTTTTTTTTGCATTCGCCCCGGCAGACGCGGTTTTTGCGCCGCCCCGGCTGACGCGGTTTTTGCCGCCCCGGCTGACGCAGTTCGGACTTAGCACTTTTCGGCTGTGCCTGGCTGGCGGCCCACTCACTCGATCGCCATGTCTGTTTGCCACAGTTTTCCCGGTGGTGCCGCACCCGGGCTCGCCCCGGCTGACGCGGTTTCGTGCCGCCCCGGCAGACGCGGTTTTCGCGCCGCCCCGGCTGACGCGGTTTCGTGCCGCCCCGGCAGACGCGGTTTTTTGCCGCCCCGGCTGACGCAGTTCGGACTTGGCACTTTTTGGCTGAGCCTTGCTGGCGGCCCACTCACTCGATCGCCATGTCTGTTTGCCACAGTTTTCCCGGTGGTGCCGCACCCGGGCTCGCCCCGGCAGACGCGTTTTTTTTTTCTTTCGCCCCGGCTGACGCAGTTTTCGCGCCGCCCCGGCAGACGCGGTTTTCGCGCCGCCCCGGCAGACGCGGTTTTTTGCGCCGCCCCGGCTGACGCAGTTCGGACTTGGCACTTTTTGGCTGAGCCTGGCTGGCGGCCCACTCACTCGATCGCCATGTCTGTTTGCCACAGTTTTCCCGGTGGTGCCGCACCCGGGCTCGCCCCGGCTGACGCAGTTTTCGCGCCGCCCCGGCTGACGCGGTTTCGTGCCGCCCCGGCAGACGCGGTTTTTTGCGCCGCCCCGGCTGACGCGGTTTTTTGCCGCCCCGGCTGACGCAGTTCGGACTTGGCACTTTTCGGCTGTGCCTGGCTGGCGGCCCACTCACTCGATCGCCATGTCTGTTTGCCACAGTTTTCCCGGTGGTGCCGCACCCGGGCTCGCCCCGGCAGACGCGTTTTTTTTTTTTCTTTCGCCCCGGCTGACGCAGTTTTCGCGCCGCCCCGGCTGACGCGGTTTCGTGCCGCCCCGGCAGACGCGGTTTTTTGCGCCGCCCCGGCTGACGCGGTTTTTGCCGCCCCGGCTGACGCAGTTCGGACTTAGCACTTTTTGGCTGAGCCTGGCTGGTGGCCCACTCACTCGATCGCCATGTCTGTTAGCCACAGTTTTCCCGGTGGTGCCGCACCCGGGCTCGCCCCGGCTGACGCAGTTTTCGCGCCGCCCCGGCTGACGCGGTTTCGTGCCGCCCCGGCAGACGCGGTTTTCGCGCCGCCCCGGCTGACGCGGTTTTTGCCGCCCCGGCTGACGCAGTTCGGACTTAGCACTTTTCGGCTGTGCCTGGCTGGCGGCCCACTCACTCGATCGCCATGTCTGTTTGCCACAGTTTTCCCGGTGGTGCCGCACCCGGGCTCGCCCCGGCTGACGCAGTTTTCGCGCCGCCCCGGCTGACGCGGTTTCGTGCCGCCCCGGCAGACGCGGTTTTCGCGCCGCCCCGGCTGACGCGGTTTCGTGCCGCCCCGGCAGACGCGGTTTTTTGCCGCCCCAGCTGACGCAGTTCGGACTTAGCACTTTTTGGCTGAGCCTTGCTGGCGGCCCACTCACTCGATCGCCATGTCTGTTTGCCACAGTTTTCCCGGTGGTGCCGCACCCGGGCTCGCCCCGGCAGACGCGTTTTTTTTTTTCTTTCGCCCCGGCTGACGCAGTTTTCGCGCCGCCCCGGCAGACGCGGTTTTCGCGCCGCCCCGGCAGACGCGGTTTTTTGCGCCGCCCCGGCTGACGCGGTTTTTTGCCGCCCCGGCTGACGCAGTTCGGACTTGGCACTTTTTGGCTGAGCCTGGCTGGCGGCCCACTCACTCGATCGCCATGTCTGTTTGCCACAGTTTTCCCGGTGGTGCCGCACCCGGGCTCGCCCCGGCTGACGCAGTTTTCGCGCCGCCCCGGCTGACGCGGTTTCGTGCCGCCCCGGCAGACGCGGTTTTTTGCGCCGCCCCGGCTGACGCGGTTTTTTGCCGCCCCGGCTGACACGGTTCGGACTTTGCACTTTTCGGCTGTGCCTGGCTGGCGGCCCACTCACTCGATCGCCATGTCTGTTTGCCACAGTTTTCCCGGTGGTGCCGCACCCGGGCTCGCCCCGGCAGACGCGTTTTTTTTTTTTTTTCTTTCGCCCCGGCTGACGCAGTTTTCGCGCCGCCCCGGCTGACGCGGTTTCGTGCCGCCCCGGCAGACGCGGTTTTTTGCGCCGCCCCGGCTGACGTGGTTTTTGCCGCCCCGGCTGACGCAGTTCGGACTTTGCACTTTTTGGCTGAGCCTGGCTGGCGGCCCACTCACTCGATCGCCATGTCTGTTTGCCACAGTTTTCCCGGTGGTGCCGCACCCGGGCTCGCCCCGGCAGACGCGTTTTTTTTTTTTCCTTCGCCCCGGCAGACGTGGTTCCCCCCCCCCCCCTCCGTCTTTCTTTTTGTTTTTTTTTTTCGCCGCGGCTGAAGTGGATTTTTCGGTGCCTCGACGCCCCGGTAGTCGCGGTTTTTCCGTTTCCGCACGGCCCCGGCTGACGCTGCTCGGTCACAGTCGCCTTTTGTGGTGATTGCAGACTTCTTGAGCGCGGGTGTTTTTTTTTTTTGTTGTTGTTGTTGTTTTATTACGCATTCGCTCCAGCAGACGCTGTTTAGACTTTTTGTTTCCTCTTTTATCCTGCGACGAGGTGACGAGGTTTATTCGGTGCCCCGCCGCCCCGGCTGAAGTGATTTTTCCTGTCCCGTGCCGCCCCGGCTGACGCGGTTGGGACTTCGCGTTTGTTCGGCCGCCACGGGTTTTGGCGCACTCGCTCGGTTGCTTGTTGTTGCCACTTGTTGCGAACCCAGGTTTCTTGAGCGAGCGCGGGCGTTTTTTCTTCCTTTCTTTCTTTGTTCTATGTGTTAGCGAATCGGCCTTTAATATCACACGAGGACTCACAACCAACAATTTTCAGTTTGAAGTGTAAAAAATCTGCAGGTGTTGACGTAACTGACTTGCCCCGTACCCTTGAGTACATCCATGAAGTTCTCGTAGTACTACTAAATCGCATTATTCCAAGTGGAGAAATTCCCATAAACTTGCAAACCTCTACACGAAAATCGGTGCGCGTGATAAAGTTGAAAATTATCGTCCGATATCAAATGTGCCTTCTATAACACAAATTCTAGGAAAAAAAAAAAAAAACACTTGTTCGCCGTTTTCTGCGCCGTGACTGGCAGCACTCCGGCGAAGCGAAACGGGGTCGATTCGAGCACGATATCGGCGTCTTTCGACGTGCTCGCCGGCGACCGTCGCACGAGTACGTCGCACGAGCGCGTCTGCCGGGGCGCCGTTTGCGAAGCCGACGCAAAAGTGGGAACCGCCGCTCGGATGATCGCCGCTTTCGGCAGAGTGAGTGTTGGCACTCCGGGGAAGCGAAACAGCGTGAATGCGCCCACGAAATCGGCGTATTTTGAAGTGCCCGCCGGCGACCGTCGCACGAGTACGGTAAACCGCGTCAGCCGGGGCGTAGTTCGGGACGCCGACGAAAAAGTGGGAAGCGCAACTCGGATCTTCGCCGTTTTTGCAGGAGTGAGTGGCGGCCCTCCTGCGAGACCAAGAAGCATCGATTCGTGCACGAATTCGGCGCCTTTCGACGTGATCGCCGGCGACCGTCGCTCGAGTAGGGCAAACCGCGTCTGCCGGGGCGGGCTTCGGGACGCCGATGCGAAAGTGGGAAACGCTGCTCGGATGTTCGCCGTTTTTGGCCGAGTGAGTGCTGGCACACGGGCGAAGCCAAACGGGGCCGATTACGGCACGATATCGGCGTCTTTCGACGTGCCCGCCGGCGACCGTCGCACGAGTACGGTAAACCGCGTCAGCCCGGGCGGAGTTCGGGACGCCGATGCGAAAGTGGAGAACGCCGCTCGGATCTTCGCCGTTTTTGGAGGAGTGAGTGGCGGCACTCCGGAGAAGCCAAGGAGCGCCAATTAGCGCACGATATCGGCGTCTTTCGACGCGCTCGCCGGCGACCGTCGCACGAGTAGGGCAAACCGCGTCTGCCGGGGCGGGGTTTACGACGCCGACGCAAAAGTGGGAACCGCCGCTCGGATGTTGGCCGTTTTTGGCAGAGTGAGTGCTGGCACTCCGGCGACGCGAAAGAGCGCGAATGCGCCCACGAAAGTGGCGTATTTGGACGTGCGTGACGGCGACCGCTGCAGGAGTACGAAAAACCACGTCAGCCGGGGCGAGCGACACACGGCGGTCTGGGTGCTTATCGCTGCTATTATAGGGGCACCCCGGCAGACGCAGAAAAAAAAAAAAAAATTTTCGACCTTCTTTTTTGCTGGTCGAGCTCGGGTAACCCAGGTCGCAATGGGAGCCGCGCACGAAAGCGGCGTCGCGAGACGCGTTCGCGGTCGCTAGTCGCACGAGCTCGGCAACCGCGTCAGCCGGCGCGGAGTTCGGGATGCCGACGGCTAAGTGGGTACCGCTGCTCGGATGTTCGCCGTTTTTGGCCGAGTGAGTGCTGGCACTCCGGTGAAGCCAAGGAGCGCCAATTCGTGCACGATATCGGCGTCTTTCGACGTGCCCGCCGGCCACCGCCGCACGAGTACGGCAAACCGCGTCTGCCGGGGCGGGGTTCGCGACGCGTACGCAATAGTGGGAACCGTCGCTCGGATGTTCGTCGTCTTTGGCCGAGCGAGTGCTGGCACTCCGGCGAAGCGAAACGGGGCCGATTCGGGCACGATATCGGCGTATTTCGACGTGCTCGCCGGCGACCGTCGCACGAGTACGGCAAAGCGCGTCTGCCGGGGCGAGGTTTGCGACGCCGACGAAAAAGTGGGAAGCGCCGCTCGGATCTTCGCCGTTTTTGCAGGAGTGAGTGGCGGCCCTCCTGCGAGACCAAGAAGCATCGACTCGCGCACGATATCGGTGTCTTTCGACGTGCCCGCCGGCCACCGCCGCACGAGTACGGCAAACCGCGTATGCCGGGGCGGGGTTGGCGACGCCGACGCAAAAGTGGGAACCGCCACTAGGATGTTCGCCGTTTTTGGCAGAGTGAGTGCTGGCACTCCGGCGAAGCGAAAGAGCGCGAATGCGCCCACGAAAGTGGCGTGTTTGGACGTGCTTGACGACGACCACCGCAGGAAAACGAAAAACCACGTCAGCCGGGGCGAGCGACCCATGGCGGTCTGGGTGCTTATCGCTGCTATTATAGGGGCACCCCGGCAGACGCAAAAAAAAAAAAAAAATTTTTTTCGACATTCTTTTTTGCTCGTCGACCTCGGGTGACCCAGGTCGCAGTGGGAGCCGCGCACGAAAGCGGCGTCGCGAGACGGCTTCGCGGTCGCTAGTCGCACGAGCTCGGCAACCGCGTCTGCCGGGGCGGAGTTCGGGACGCCGACGGCTAAGTGGGAACCGCCGCTCGGATGTTCGCCGTTTGTGGCCGAGTGAGTGCTGGCACTCCGGCGAAGCCAAACGGGGCCGATTCCGGCACGATATCGGCGTCTTTCTACGTGCTCGCCGGCGACCGTCGCACGAGTACGGCAAAGTGCGTCTGCCGGGGCGGGGTTTGCGACGCGTACGCAATAGTGAGAACCGTCGCTCGGATGTTCGTCGTCTTTCGCCGAGCCAGTGCTGGCAATCCGGCGAAGCCGAACGGAGCCGATTCGGGCACGATATCGGCGTCTTTCCACGTGCTCGCCGGCGACCGTCGCACGAGTACGGTAAACCGCGTCAGCCGGGGCGGAGTTCGGGACGCCGATGCGAAAGTGGGAAGCGCCGCTCGGATCTTCGCCGTTTTTGGAGGAGTCAGTGGCGGCACTCCGGTGAAGCCAAGGTGCGCCAATTCGCGCACGATATCGGCGTCTTTCGACGTGCCCGCCGGCCACCGTCGCACGAGTACGGCAAACCTCGTCTGCCGGGGCGGGGTTTGCGACGCCGACGCAAAAGTGGGAACCGCCGCTCGGATGTTCGCCGTTTTTGGCAGAGTGAGTGCTGGCACTCCGGCGAAGCGAAAGAGCGCGAATGCGCCCACGAAAGTGGCGTGTTTGGACGTGCTTGACGACGACCACCGCAGGAAAACGAAAAACCACGTCAGCCGGGGCGAGCGACCCATGGCGGTCTGGGTGCTTATTGCTGCTATTATAGGGGCACCCCGGCAGACGCAAAAAAAAAAAAAATTTTTTTCGACATTCTTTTTTGCTCGTCGACCTCGGGTGACCCAGGTCGCAGTGGGAGCCGCGCACGAAAGCGGCGTCGCGAGACGGCTTCGCGGTCGCTAGTCGCACGAGCTCGGCAACCGCGTCTGCCGGGGCGGAGTTCGGGACGCCGACGGCTAAGTGGGAACCGCCGCTCGGATGTTCGCCGTTTGTGGCCGAGTGAGTGCTGGCACTCCGGCGAAGCCAAACGGGGCCGATTCCGGCACGATATCGGCGTCTTTCTACGTGCTCGCCGGCGACCGTCGCACGAGTACGGCAAAGTGCGTCTGCCGGGGCGGGGTTTGCGACGCGTACGCAATAGTGAGAACCGTCGCTCGGATGTTCGTCGTCTTTCGCCGAGCCAGTGCTGGCACTCCGGCGAAGCCGAACGGAGCCGATTCGGGCACGATATCGGCGTCTTTCCACGTGCTCGCCGGCGACCGTCGCACGAGTACGGTAAACCGCGTCAGCCGGGGCGGAGTTCGGGACGCCGATGCGAAAGTGGGAAGCGCCGCTCGGATCTTCGCCGTTTTTGGAGGAGTCAGTGGCGGCACTCCGGTGAAGCCAAGGTGCGCCAATTCGCGCACGATATCGGCGTCTTTCGACGTGCCCGCCGGCCACCGTCGCACGAGTACGGCAAACCTCGTCTGCCGGGGCGGGGTTTGCGACGCCGACGCAAAAGTGGGAACCGCCGCTCGGATGTTCGCCGTTTTTGGCAGAGTGAGTGCTGGCACTCCGGCGAAGCGAAAGAGCGTGAATGCGCCCACGAAAGTAGCGTATTTGGACGTGCTTGACGGCGACCGCCGCAGGAGTACGAAAAACCACGTCAGCCGGGGCGAGCGACCCACGGCGGTCTGGGTGCTTATCGCTGCTATTATAGGGGCACCCCGGCAGACGCAGAAAGAAAAAAAAAAATGGGGACATGGCGTGCGTCACCGTGCGGCTTCGCAGCGTTGCCGAAGTCGCCGAGCCCTTCGACTGAGCCGAACGGCGGACAGGGAACGTTGGTCGGCCGTTCTAACCTGTCGGTGCCACGCCGAGACGTCGTTAAGGAAAACCGCGTCGTGGGCCTCTACGACGCCGTCGAGTCGTTGTACGTTTGGTGTCCAGCGTGTCGGCGGCGAGTAGCGGACACGTCGTTCACGACTTCGGTCTTTCGCAGTCGACGCGAACTTGCGGAGAGTCGTGGTGCCTCACGTTTTCGGCAGAAACCGCGGCGGAATTTTCCCGTGCGTGCGCGCACGACCTCGGTGCTGTGCCGTCAGCGTAGTGTTGCACAAACTCGTGGCCTACCCAAGGTGCGGTACGTTTGCGGCCGTATCCTCGGTGGGAATTTCGTGAGTAGGGTCGCAAATTCTACGACCTCGGCGGGTTTGAGAGCGACGTAGACTTGTGGCACGCTCAACATGCCACACGTTTCGGGGCACACCCGCGGTGAAATTTTCTCGAGTACGCTCGTATTAGGGCCCAAGGAGGTCTGGGTACTTATCGCTGCTATTATGTGGGGGTTCTCGTGAGCGGCGTACGCGAAAGCGACCGGGTGTCTGATATGCGGCGGGCTTCGGCCTCGTCAAGCGTGTCCTCGGGTCTGCTCCAGGGGAATCCACGGCAGTCGTCTGCAGCCTCATCCGCTTGATGCGTTAGGGGCTGGTTGTCGGACGGTGCCGTTTTACCACGATATCGAGGTGTGTTCCGTGTCGTCCTCGGGCGATTCAGATGCGAAAGCGCCGAAGACGCGGGCGTGACCCGTCGTCTGGCGGCTTTGCAGTCTCGGCTCCGTTGCTAGTTCCGGCCGGTCCACCGACAGTGCAGCGGGCTTGGGCAACCCGCACGGCGCGACCGAGTCGATGCAACGAAAAAGAGCGAGCATGAACGTGCTTCTTGCCGCACGGCTCCCACTCGTCTTTCGGGAAGGTTGTGCCGTAGCGAGCTCGAACGCCGTCATCTCGGAGTGCAAAATAAGCGTGTTGGGGCGCCTGAAGGTGGCCTCCGCCGCACACAGACTGCGTCCGGCCCGCCGAGGGCGAGGACGGACGCGCAGTCGAACGATTACCTGGTTGATCCTGCCAGTAATCATATGCTTGTCTCAAAGATTAAGCCATGCATGTCTAAGTACATGCCGAAATAAGGCGAAACCGCGAATGGCTCATTAAATCAGTTATGGTTCCTTAGATCGTTTCTTCCTACTTGGATAACTGTGGCAATTCTAGAGCTAATACATGCAGTGAGCCTGGAGCCCTTTGGGTAACGGGTGCTTTTATTAGACCAAGATCGATCGGGTTTCGGCCCGTATTGTGTGGTGACTCTGGATAACTTTGTGCTGATCGCATGGCCACGAGCCGGCGACGTTTCTTTCAAGTGTCTGCCTTATCAACTTTCGATGGTAGGTTACTTGCTTACCATGGTTGTTACGGGTAACGGAGAATCAGGGTTCGATTCCGGAGAGGGAGCCTGAGAAACGGCTACCACATCCAAGGAAGGCAGCAGGCGCGCAAATTACCCACTCCCGGCACGGGGAGGTAGTGACGAAAAATAACAATACGGGACTCTTTTGAGGCCCCGTAATTGAAATGAGTACACTCTAAATCCTTTAACGAGGATCAATTGGAGGGCAAGTCTGGTGCCAGCAGCCGCGGTAATTCCAGCTCCAATAGCGTATACTAAAGCTGCTGCGGTTAAAAAGCTCGTAGTTGGATCTCAGTTCCAGACGAGTAGTGCATCTACCCGATGCGACGGCTCGGACTGAACATCATGCCGGTTCTTTCTTGGTGCACTTCATTGTGTGCCTCGAGATGGCCGGTGCTTTTACTTTGAAAAAATTAGAGTGCTCAACGCAGGCGAGTCGCCTGAATAAACTTGCATGGAATAATAGAACAAGACCTCGTTTCTGTTCTGTTGGTTTTTGGAATACGAGGTAATGATTAAGAGGGACGGACGGGGGCATTCGTATTGCGGCGCTAGAGGTGAAATTCTTGGACCGTCGCAAGACGAACTACTGCGAAAGCATTTGCCAAGAATGTTTTCATTGATCAAGAACGAAAGTCAGAGGTTCGAAGGCGATCAGATACCGCCCTAGTTCTGACCATAAACGATGCCAACCAGCGATCCGCCTGAGTTACTCAAATGACTCGGCGGGCAGCTTCCGGGAAACCAAAGTATTTGGGTTCCGGGGGAAGTATGGTTGCAAAGCTGAAACTTAAAGGAATTGACGGAAGGGCACCACCAGGAGTGGAGCCTGCGGCTTAATTTGACTCAACACGGGAAAACTTACCCGGCCCGGACACTGGGAGGATTGACAGATTGAGAGCTCTTTCTTGATTCGGTGGATGGTGGTGCATGGCCGTTCTTAGTTGGTGGAGCGATTTGTCTGGTTAATTCCGATAACGAACGAGACTCTAGCCTATTAAATAGGTGCGGGGTTCCCAGCACCTTACAACCTTCTTAGAGGGACAAGCGGCTCCTAGCCGCACGAAACAGAGCAATAACAGGTCTGTGATGCCCTTAGATGTCCGGGGCCGCACGCGCGCTACACTGAAGGAAGCAGCGTGTCTTTATCCCTGTCTGAAAAGACTGGGTAACCCGTGGAACTTCTTTCGTGATTGGGATAGGGGCTTGCAATTGTTCCCCTTGAACGAGGAATTCCCAGTAAGCGCGAGTCATAAGCTCGCGTTGATTACGTCCCTGCCCTTTGTACACACCGCCCGTCGCTACTACCGATTGAATGATTTAGTGAGGTCTTCGGACCGATGTCCGGCGCGGCCTTTCGGTTGCGCCGGTCTGTTGGAAAGATGACCAAACTTGATCATTTAGAGGAAGTAAAAGTCGTAACAAGGTTTCCGTAGGTGAACCTGCGGAAGGATCATTAACGGATTGTGAAGGGTGAGCGCCTCAGCTGCGTCTGCGCCCGACACTTTCTGCCGCTGACCCCGTTTGGACGCGGGGTCGGCTTTTCCCCACGGGGCTGCCTGAATGTGGAGCGGCACCCCGTGACAAATTGTTGCGCCCAGCGGACGCCAACACCGCGACCTTGGACGGTCGGCCAGGTGGCGGACGCGGGTACAAACGGCGCAACGCACTCATAGGTCGGCTTTCGACCCGCCACTGCACCGTGGCTCGAAGCGCTCGAAATGCGCGACCCGACCGCTGCGGGACCGCCTAGTACTGTAAACAGGAGCGGCGGAGCGCGAACGGCGAGTCGTGGTTACGTCGGTAGAAGGCGAGGCTGCGCGTTCCCGAAACGCCAGCCGAGTGCCCTCCCGACCGTTCGAGCGTGCAAGAACGAGACCCGACAATCGCGCGGCGACTGCCAAGTACGAGAGGAACGGCACAAGCGTCGGCGGTCGGTCAAGGAACTGGCGATGTGACGGGTCCGCTGTGCACCAGTGCATACCGTCCCGCCGTCCGCGGCAAGCGCCTCCGCGTCCTCGGGTGACGGAGGCTGCCGGTCGGTTCTTGCAGGCGAGGGATCTCGCTGGCACCGGTTCGCGTTGACGCGCGGCCGGTCATGGCACGGCGATGCGACGGCCGAGGTGCGCAGTACTCGATGGAGGAACCGCACGCTCCGATGACCGTCCCGCCCTCCGCGGCGTATGCGTACCGACCGTAATGGTTGCAGCAGCGCCGGCCGGCTTTTGAATTCGCCACACGAAACACGGTGCGAGATCGCGGTTAGGGGAGCGTCGACGTTGCCAGGCGTTTTGCTTGCTGCCGAGGGAAAGGCGGCACGGCCACGTCGCGCTCGTCGCGATTAGCGGGTCTGCGCGCTTTGGGAAGGTGCCGCAACGACTTGCCGAAAGAGGAAGCACGGAAGAACGAGGGACTTAGACGTCCCGACAATTGAACGCACTTGCGGCCAGGCCCTTGCTGGCTTCGTTCTTCCGCCTCGAGTAGGCTCGTACGCGGCTCCGGCGCCGAAAGTGGTCCTTGGCACCGACTTCGGTGGACGTGGGAAGTGCCGCGCAAGTACGGCGCGCCTGGCTCCACCTGTTGGCTAAAGTAGGCAGCCGGATCGGCATTTTGGTGTGCGGTGGCAAACCGTGGATGCGAAAAAAGCTTGTGCGATTTCGTGGAACAAAAAGCGGGGGTCCCCCTTTTTATGCGGAGGAGACCGACCCGCCCGCCGTGGTGAACCGCGACGCCACGGTAAAAACGGGAGAGGCTTGTCGATGGGACCGTGCATCCCGCGCTCCACGGAGGCCGGGAGGCGGCCGCCCGAGGAAATGTGTAGCCGTCGAGGCCCGCATCTGCGTGCACTCTTATCCAAATGGGTGTACCGCAGGCATTTTCTGGTTAGGCGGGCCAATGAGAGCGAGCACACAACGATACCTACGGGTCCGGCTTGGAGAACCGGCTTCGACGCCTCCCGAGTATTTATAGAGGGGTGGACCACGAAAGCACTCGCAAGTAGCGGAAGCGAAACGCCGTCCGAAACACACCGTTTGCTCGATTTGCGGCAGCCGAAAAAGGCGCGGCAGAGTTTTGGAGTCCAAGCGTGCGCTGAAAAGCGCCCTTCTTGGCCACTGTTTGGCCGAGTGCCAGAAACGTTTGGTTTTGACTGTACGGAATTGAACAAACACTTTTTCACGACTCTAAGCGGTGGATCACTCGGTTCTCGGGTCGATGAAGAACGCAGCCAGCTGCGAGACTTGGTGTGAATTGCAGGACACACTGAGCACTGATTCTTTGAACGCACATTGCGGCCTTGGGTCTTCCCTTGGCTTCGTCTGTCTGAGGGTCGGATCACATATCAAGAGAGCCTTCGGCGCACAAGGGAACGTGAGCCGTCGACTCGTTTTGACCGCGTCGGCAACACGGACAGCACGCTGAACACCTCACAGCGAGCGCCAACAGCGGCCACTCAAGGGCGAGACGGTGGCGACCGTCGTGCCAGAGCCCAACCGAAACGGGGGCGACCGACTGCATTGAGGATGTGGCACCTCGTTGAGACCGCCGCAGGACTTCGAGTCGGAAGGAAGCCTGCAGGGAAAGTGCGGTCGAGGTTGCGTACTCCTCTCTGCGACCGGGCGCGCAAGAGCTGCGAGAGCCACGGACGCGCAACTTTAACGCACGGTAAACACGAGGAGCGAAAGCCGGCCAGCAAAGCTTCTCCAGCCGTGCGCAAAGTGCGCGAGATCGCAGCCTTGCGTTGCGCTTGTTGCCCTCGAAGTAAGCAGGGTGTCCCGTAGACCGGGCGCTCGAACACGCTGCGGGGCCGTGCCTCCTCCAGGCTTTGCCGCGCGAACAGGGAACGTTCGCGCGCAAAGCGCAGGGAGGTGAGGAGGCTGCGCCCGACGTTTGCGGTTCGCTGCGTACGCGGTTGATGCGGAGAGCACGGCGCGACGACTTGCCGCGAAGCGGAAAAAGTCTC
>NW_027464772.1:107500-117500 GCF_043290135.1 Rhipicephalus microplus | reverse complement strand
GCCGCCCCGGCTGACGCGGTTTTTGCCGCCCCGGCTGACGCAGTTCGGACTTAGCACTTTTCGGCTGTGCCTGGCTGGCGGCCCACTCACTCGATCGCCATGTCTGTTTGCCACAGTTTTCCCGGTGGTGCCGCACCCGGGCTCGCCCCGGCTGACGCAGTTTTCGCGCCGCCCCGGCTGACGCGGTTTCGTGCCGCCCCGGCAGACGCGGTTTTCGCGCCGCCCCGGCTGACGCGGTTTCGTGCCGCCCCGGCAGACGCGGTTTTTTGCCGCCCCAGCTGACGCAGTTCGGACTTAGCACTTTTTGGCTGAGCCTTGCTGGCGACCCACTCACTCGATCGCCATGTCTGTTTGCCACAGTTTTCCCGGTGGTGCCGCACCCGGGCTCGCCCCGGCAGACGCGTTTTTTTTTTTCTTTCGCCCCGGCTGACGCAGTTTTCGCGCCGCCCCGGCAGACGCGGTTTTCGCGCCGCCCCGGCAGACGCGGTTTTTTGCGCCGCCCCGGCTGACGCGGTTTTTTGCCGCCCCGGCTGACGCAGTTCGGACTTGGCACTTTTTGGCTGAGCCTGGCTGGCGGCCCACTCACTCGATCGCCATGTCTGTTTGCCACAGTTTTCCCGGTGGTGCCGCACCCGGGCTCGCCCCGGCTGACGCAGTTTTCGCGCCGCCCCGGCTGACGCGGTTTCGTGCCGCCCCGGCAGACGCGGTTTTTTGCGCCGCCCCGGCTGACGCGGTTTTTTGCCGCCCCGGCTGACACGGTTCGGACTTTGCACTTTTCGGCTGTGCCTGGCTGGCGGCCCACTCACTCGATCGCCATGTCTGTTTGCCACAGTTTTCCCGGTGGTGCCGCACCCGGGCTCGCCCCGGCAGACGCGTTTTTTTTTTTTTTTCTTTCGCCCCGGCTGACGCAGTTTTCGCGCCGCCCCGGCTGACGCGGTTTCGTGCCGCCCCGGCAGACGCGGTTTTTTGCGCCGCCCCGGCTGACGTGGTTTTTGCCGCCCCGGCTGACGCAGTTCGGACTTTGCACTTTTTGGCTGAGCCTGGCTGGCGGCCCACTCACTCGATCGCCATGTCTGTTTGCCACAGTTTTCCCGGTGGTGCCGCACCCGGGCTCGCCCCGGCAGACGCGTTTTTTTTTTTCCTTCGCCCCGGCAGACGTGGTTCCCCCCCCCCCCTCCGTCTTTCTTTTTGTTTTTTTTTTTCGCCGCGGCTGAAGTGGATTTTTCGGTGCCTCGACGCCCCGGTAGTCGCGGTTTTTCCGTTTCCGCACGGCCCCGGCTGACGCTGCTCGGTCACAGTCGCCTTTTGTGGTGATTGCAGACTTCTTGAGCGCGGGTGTTTTTTTTTTTTGTTGTTGTTGTTGTTTTATTACGCATTCGCTCCAGCAGACGCTGTTTAGACTTTTTGTTTCCTCTTTTATCCTGCGACGAGGTGACGAGGTTTATTCGGTGCCCCGCCGCCCCGGCTGAAGTGATTTTTCCTGTCCCGTGCCGCCCCGGCTGACGCGGTTGGGACTTCGCGTTTGTTCGGCCGCCACGGGTTTTGGCGCACTCGCTCGGTTGCTTGTTGTTGCCACTTGTTGCGAACCCAGGTTTCTTGAGCGAGCGCGGGCGTTTTTTCTTCCTTTCTTTCTTTGTTCTATGTGTTAGCGAATCGGCCTTTAATATCACACGAGGACTCACAACCAACAATTTTCAGTTTGAAGTGTAAAAAATCTGCAGGTGTTGACGTAACTGACTTGCCCCGTACCCTTGAGTACATCCATGAAGTTCTCGTAGTACTACTAAATCGCATTATTCCAAGTGGAGAAATTCCCATAAACTTGCAAACCTCTACACGAAAATCGGTGCGCGTGATAAAGTTGAAAATTATCGTCCGATATCAAATGTGCCTTCTATAACACAAATTCTAGGAAAAAAAAAAAAAAAAACACTTGTTCGCCGTTTTCTGCGCCGTGACTGGCAGCACTCCGGCGAAGCGAAACGGGGTCGATTCGAGCACGATATCGGCGTCTTTCGACGTGCTCGCCGGCGACCGTCGCACGAGTACGTCGCACGAGCGCGTCTGCCGGGGCGCCGTTTGCGAAGCCGACGCAAAAGTGGGAACCGCCGCTCGGATGATCGCCGCTTTCGGCAGAGTGAGTGTTGGCACTCCGGGGAAGCGAAACAGCGTGAATGCGCCCACGAAATCGGCGTATTTTGAAGTGCCCGCCGGCGACCGTCGCACGAGTACGGTAAACCGCGTCAGCCGGGGCGTAGTTCGGGACGCCGACGAAAAAGTGGGAAGCGCAACTCGGATCTTCGCCGTTTTTGCAGGAGTGAGTGGCGGCCCTCCTGCGAGACCAAGAAGCATCGATTCGTGCACGAATTCGGCGCCTTTCGACGTGATCGCCGGCGACCGTCGCTCGAGTAGGGCAAACCGCGTCTGCCGGGGCGGGCTTCGGGACGCCGATGCGAAAGTGGGAAACGCTGCTCGGATGTTCGCCGTTTTTGGCCGAGTGAGTGCTGGCACACGGGCGAAGCCAAACGGGGCCGATTACGGCACGATATCGGCGTCTTTCGACGTGCCCGCCGGCGACCGTCGCACGAGTACGGTAAACCGCGTCAGCCCGGGCGGAGTTCGGGACGCCGATGCGAAAGTGGAGAACGCCGCTCGGATCTTTGCCGTTTTTGGAGGAGTGAGTGGCGGCACTCCGGAGAAGCCAAGGAGCGCCAATTAGCGCACGATATCGGCGTCTTTCGACGCGCTCGCCGGCGACCGTCGCACGAGTAGGGCAAACCGCGTCTGCCGGGGCGGGGTTTACGACGCCGACGCAAAAGTGGGAACCGCCGCTCGGATGTTGGCCGTTTTTGGCAGAGTGAGTGCTGGCACTCCGGCGACGCGAAAGAGCGCGAATGCGCCCACGAAAGTGGCGTATTTGGACGTGCGTGACGGCGACCGCTGCAGGAGTACGAAAAACCACGTCAGCCGGGGCGAGCGACACACGGCGGTCTGGGTGCTTATCGCTGCTATTATAGGGGCACCCCGGCAGACGCAGAAAAAAAAAAAAAATTTTCGACCTTCTTTTTTGCTGGTCGAGCTCGGGTAACCCAGGTCGCAATGGGAGCCGCGCACGAAAGCGGCGTCGCGAGACGCGTTCGCGGTCGCTAGTCGCACGAGCTCGGCAACCGCGTCAGCCGGCGCGGAGTTCGGGATGCCGACGGCTAAGTGGGTACCGCTGCTCGGATGTTCGCCGTTTTTGGCCGAGTGAGTGCTGGCACTCCGGTGAAGCCAAGGAGCGCCAATTCGTGCACGATATCGGCGTCTTTCGACGTGCCCGCCGGCCACCGCCGCACGAGTACGGCAAACTGCGTCTGCCGGGGCGGGGTTCGCGACGCGTACGCAATAGTGGGAACCGTCGCTCGGATGTTCGTCGTCTTTGGCCGAGCGAGTGCTGGCACTCCGGCGAAGCGAAACGGGGCCGATTCGGGCACGATATCGGCGTATTTCGACGTGCTCGCCGGCGACCGTCGCACGAGTACGGCAAAGCGCGTCTGCCGGGGCGAGGTTTGCGACGCCGACGAAAAAGTGGGAAGCGCCGCTCGGATCTTCGCCGTTTTTGCAGGAGTGAGTGGCGGCCCTCCTGCGAGACCAAGAAGCATCGACTCGCGCACGATATCGGTGTCTTTCGACGTGCCCGCCGGCCACCGCCGCACGAGTACGGCAAACCGCGTATGCCGGGGCGGGGTTGGCGACGCCGACGCAAAAGTGGGAACCGCCACTAGGATGTTCGCCGTTTTTGGCAGAGTGAGTGCTGGCACTCCGGCGAAGCGAAAGAGCGCGAATGCGCCCACGAAAGTGGCGTGTTTGGACGTGCTTGACGACGACCACCGCAGGAAAACGAAAAACCACGTCAGCCGGGGCGAGCGACCCATGGCGGTCTGGGTGCTTATCGCTGCTATTATAGGGGCACCCCGGCAGACGCAAAAAAAAAAAAAAAAATTTTTTTCGACATTCTTTTTTGCTCGTCGACCTCGGGTGACCCAGGTCGCAGTGGGAGCCGCGCACGAAAGCGGCGTCGCGAGACGGCTTCGCGGTCGCTAGTCGCACGAGCTCGGCAACCGCGTCTGCCGGGGCGGAGTTCGGGACGCCGACGGCTAAGTGGGAACCGCCGCTCGGATGTTCGCCGTTTGTGGCCGAGTGAGTGCTGGCACTCCGGCGAAGCCAAACGGGGCCGATTCCGGCACGATATCGGCGTCTTTCTACGTGCTCGCCGGCGACCGTCGCACGAGTACGGCAAAGTGCGTCTGCCGGGGCGGGGTTTGCGACGCGTACGCAATAGTGAGAACCGTCGCTCGGATGTTCGTCGTCTTTCGCCGAGCCAGTGCTGGCAATCCGGCGAAGCCGAACGGAGCCGATTCGGGCACGATATCGGCGTCTTTCCACGTGCTCGCCGGCGACCGTCGCACGAGTACGGTAAACCGCGTCAGCCGGGGCGGAGTTCGGGACGCCGATGCGAAAGTGGGAAGCGCCGCTCGGATCTTCGCCGTTTTTGGAGGAGTCAGTGGCGGCACTCCGGTGAAGCCAAGGTGCGCCAATTCGCGCACGATATCGGCGTCTTTCGACGTGCCCGCCGGCCACCGTCGCACGAGTACGGCAAACCTCGTCTGCCGGGGCGGGGTTTGCGACGCCGACGCAAAAGTGGGAACCGCCGCTCGGATGTTCGCCGTTTTTGGCAGAGTGAGTGCTGGCACTCCGGCGAAGCGAAAGAGCGCGAATGCGCCCACGAAAGTGGCGTGTTTGGACGTGCTTGACGACGACCACCGCAGGAAAACGAAAAACCACGTCAGCCGGGGCGAGCGACCCATGGCGGTCTGGGTGCTTATCGCTGCTATTATAGGGGCACCCCGGCAGACGCAAAAAAAAAAAATTTTTTTCGACATTCTTTTTTGCTCGTCGACCTCGGGTGACCCAGGTCGCAGTGGGAGCCGCGCACGAAAGCGGCGTCGCGAGACGGCTTCGCGGTCGCTAGTCGCACGAGCTCGGCAACCGCGTCTGCCGGGGCGGAGTTCGGGACGCCGACGGCTAAGTGGGAACCGCCGCTCGGATGTTCGCCGTTTGTGGCCGAGTGAGTGCTGGCACTCCGGCGAAGCCAAACGGGGCCGATTCCGGCACGATATCGGCGTCTTTCTACGTGCTCGCCGGCGACCGTCGCACGAGTACGGCAAAGTGCGTCTGCCGGGGCGGGGTTTGCGACGCGTACGCAATAGTGAGAACCGTCGCTCGGATGTTCGTCGTCTTTCGCCGAGCCAGTGCTGGCACTCCGGCGAAGCCGAACGGAGCCGATTCGGGCACGATATCGGCGTCTTTCCACGTGCTCGCCGGCGACCGTCGCACGAGTACGGTAAACCGCGTCAGCCGGGGCGGAGTTCGGGACGCCGATGCGAAAGTGGGAAGCGCCGCTCGGATCTTCGCCGTTTTTGGAGGAGTCAGTGGCGGCACTCCGGTGAAGCCAAGGTGCGCCAATTCGCGCACGATATCGGCGTCTTTCGACGTGCCCGCCGGCCACCGTCGCACGAGTACGGCAAACCTCGTCTGCCGGGGCGGGGTTTGCGACGCCGACGCAAAAGTGGGAACCGCCGCTCGGATGTTCGCCGTTTTTGGCAGAGTGAGTGCTGGCACTCCGGCGAAGCGAAAGAGCGTGAATGCGCCCACGAAAGTAGCGTATTTGGACGTGCTTGACGGCGACCGCCGCAGGAGTACGAAAAACCACGTCAGCCGGGGCGAGCGACCCACGGCGGTCTGGGTGCTTATCGCTGCTATTATAGGGGCACCCCGGCAGACGCAGAAAGAAAAAAAAAAATGGGGACATGGCGTGCGTCACCGTGCGGCTTCGCAGCGTTGCCGAAGTCGCCGAGCCCTTCGACTGAGCCGAACGGCGGACAGGGAACGTTGGTCGGCCGTTCTAACCTGTCGGTGCCACGCCGAGACGTCGTTAAGGAAAACCGCGTCGTGGGCCTCTACGACGCCGTCGAGTCGTTGTACGTTTGGTGTCCAGCGTGTCGGCGGCGAGTAGCGGACACGTCGTTCACGACTTCGGTCTTTCGCAGTCGACGCGAACTTGCGGAGAGTCGTGGTGCCTCACGTTTTCGGCAGAAACCGCGGCGGAATTTTCCCGTGCGTGCGCGCACGACCTCGGTGCTGTGCCGTCAGCGTAGTGTTGCACAAACTCGTGGCCTACCCAAGGTGCGGTACGTTTGCGGCCGTATCCTCGGTGGGAATTTCGTGAGTAGGGTCGCAAATTCTACGACCTCGGCGGGTTTGAGAGCGACGTAGACTTGTGGCACGCTCAACATGCCACACGTTTCGGGGCACACCCGCGGTGAAATTTTCTCGAGTACGCTCGTATTAGGGCCCAAGGAGGTCTGGGTACTTATCGCTGCTATTATGTGGGGGTTCTCGTGAGCGGCGTACGCGAAAGCGACCGGGTGTCTGATATGCGGCGGGCTTCGGCCTCGTCAAGCGTGTCCTCGGGTCTGCTCCAGGGGAATCCACGGCAGTCGTCTGCAGCCTCATCCGCTTGATGCGTTAGGGGCTGGTTGTCGGACGGTGCCGTTTTACCACGATATCGAGGTGTGTTCCGTGTCGTCCTCGGGCGATTCAGATGCGAAAGCGCCGAAGACGCGGGCGTGACCCGTCGTCTGGCGGCTTTGCAGTCTCGGCTCCGTTGCTAGTTCCGGCCGGTCCACCGACAGTGCAGCGGGCTTGGGCAACCCGCACGGCGCGACCGAGTCGATGCAACGAAAAAGAGCGAGCATGAACGTGCTTCTTGCCGCACGGCTCCCACTCGTCTTTCGGGAAGGTTGTGCCGTAGCGAGCTCGAACGCCGTCATCTCGGAGTGCAAAATAAGCGTGTTGGGGCGCCTGAAGGTGGCCTCCGCCGCACACAGACTGCGTCCGGCCCGCCGAGGGCGAGGACGGACGCGCAGTCGAACGATTACCTGGTTGATCCTGCCAGTAATCATATGCTTGTCTCAAAGATTAAGCCATGCATGTCTAAGTACATGCCGAAATAAGGCGAAACCGCGAATGGCTCATTAAATCAGTTATGGTTCCTTAGATCGTTTCTTCCTACTTGGATAACTGTGGCAATTCTAGAGCTAATACATGCAGTGAGCCTGGAGCCCTTTGGGTAACGGGTGCTTTTATTAGACCAAGATCGATCGGGTTTCGGCCCGTATTGTGTGGTGACTCTGGATAACTTTGTGCTGATCGCATGGCCACGAGCCGGCGACGTTTCTTTCAAGTGTCTGCCTTATCAACTTTCGATGGTAGGTTACTTGCTTACCATGGTTGTTACGGGTAACGGAGAATCAGGGTTCGATTCCGGAGAGGGAGCCTGAGAAACGGCTACCACATCCAAGGAAGGCAGCAGGCGCGCAAATTACCCACTCCCGGCACGGGGAGGTAGTGACGAAAAATAACAATACGGGACTCTTTTGAGGCCCCGTAATTGAAATGAGTACACTCTAAATCCTTTAACGAGGATCAATTGGAGGGCAAGTCTGGTGCCAGCAGCCGCGGTAATTCCAGCTCCAATAGCGTATACTAAAGCTGCTGCGGTTAAAAAGCTCGTAGTTGGATCTCAGTTCCAGACGAGTAGTGCATCTACCCGATGCGACGGCTCGGACTGAACATCATGCCGGTTCTTTCTTGGTGCACTTCATTGTGTGCCTCGAGATGGCCGGTGCTTTTACTTTGAAAAAATTAGAGTGCTCAACGCAGGCGAGTCGCCTGAATAAACTTGCATGGAATAATAGAACAAGACCTCGTTTCTGTTCTGTTGGTTTTTGGAATACGAGGTAATGATTAAGAGGGACGGACGGGGGCATTCGTATTGCGGCGCTAGAGGTGAAATTCTTGGACCGTCGCAAGACGAACTACTGCGAAAGCATTTGCCAAGAATGTTTTCATTGATCAAGAACGAAAGTCAGAGGTTCGAAGGCGATCAGATACCGCCCTAGTTCTGACCATAAACGATGCCAACCAGCGATCCGCCTGAGTTACTCAAATGACTCGGCGGGCAGCTTCCGGGAAACCAAAGTATTTGGGTTCCGGGGGAAGTATGGTTGCAAAGCTGAAACTTAAAGGAATTGACGGAAGGGCACCACCAGGAGTGGAGCCTGCGGCTTAATTTGACTCAACACGGGAAAACTTACCCGGCCCGGACACTGGGAGGATTGACAGATTGAGAGCTCTTTCTTGATTCGGTGGATGGTGGTGCATGGCCGTTCTTAGTTGGTGGAGCGATTTGTCTGGTTAATTCCGATAACGAACGAGACTCTAGCCTATTAAATAGGTGCGGGGTTCCCAGCACCTTACAACCTTCTTAGAGGGACAAGCGGCTCCTAGCCGCACGAAACAGAGCAATAACAGGTCTGTGATGCCCTTAGATGTCCGGGGCCGCACGCGCGCTACACTGAAGGAAGCAGCGTGTCTTTATCCCTGTCTGAAAAGACTGGGTAACCCGTGGAACTTCTTTCGTGATTGGGATAGGGGCTTGCAATTGTTCCCCTTGAACGAGGAATTCCCAGTAAGCGCGAGTCATAAGCTCGCGTTGATTACGTCCCTGCCCTTTGTACACACCGCCCGTCGCTACTACCGATTGAATGATTTAGTGAGGTCTTCGGACCGATGTCCGGCGCGGCCTTTCGGTTGCGCCGGTCTGTTGGAAAGATGACCAAACTTGATCATTTAGAGGAAGTAAAAGTCGTAACAAGGTTTCCGTAGGTGAACCTGCGGAAGGATCATTAACGGATTGTGAAGGGTGAGCGCCTCAGCTGCGTCTGCGCCCGACACTTTCTGCCGCTGACCCCGTTTGGACGCGGGGTCGGCTTTTCCCCACGGGGCTGCCTGAATGTGGAGCGGCACCCCGTGACAAATTGTTGCGCCCAGCGGACGCCAACACCGCGACCTTGGACGGTCGGCCAGGTGGCGGACGCGGGTACAAACGGCGCAACGCACTCATAGGTCGGCTTTCGACCCGCCACTGCACCGTGGCTCGAAGCGCTCGAAATGCGCGACCCGACCGCTGCGGGACCGCCTAGTACTGTAAACAGGAGCGGCGGAGCGCGAACGGCGAGTCGTGGTTACGTCGGTAGAAGGCGAGGCTGCGCGTTCCCGAAACGCCAGCCGAGTGCCCTCCCGACCGTTCGAGCGTGCAAGAACGAGACCCGACAATCGCGCGGCGACTGCCAAGTACGAGAGGAACGGCACAAGCGTCGGCGGTCGGTCAAGGAACTGGCGATGTGACGGGTCCGCTGTGCACCAGTGCATACCGTCCCGCCGTCCGCGGCAAGCGCCTCCGCGTCCTCGGGTGACGGAGGCTGCCGGTCGGTTCTTGCAGGCGAGGGATCTCGCTGGCACCGGTTCGCGTTGACGCGCGGCCGGTCATGGCACGGCGATGCGACGGCCGAGGTGCGCAGTACTCGATGGAGGAACCGCACGCTCCGATGACCGTCCCGCCCTCCGCGGCGTATGCGTACCGACCGTAATGGTTGCAGCAGCGCCGGCCGGCTTTTGAATTCGCCACACGAAACACGGTGCGAGATCGCGGTTAGGGGAGCGTCGACGTTGCCAGGCGTTTTGCTTGCTGCCGAGGGAAAGGCGGCACGGCCACGTCGCGCTCGTCGCGATTAGCGGGTCTGCGCGCTTTGGGAAGGTGCCGCAACGACTTGCCGAAAGAGGAAGCACGGAAGAACGAGGGACTTGGACGTCCCGACAATTGAACGCACTTGCGGCCAGGCCCTTGCTGGCTTCGTTCTTCCGCCTCGAGTAGGCTCGTACGCGGCTCCGGCGCCGAAAGTGGTCCTTGGCACCGACTTCGGTGGACGTGGGAAGTGCCGCGCAAGTACGGCGCGCCTGGCTCCACCTGTTGGCTAAAGTAGGCAGCCGGATCGGCATTTTGGTGTGCGGTGGCAAACCGTGGATGCGAAAAAAGCTTGTGCGATTTCGTGGAACA
>NW_027464772.1:87500-100000 GCF_043290135.1 Rhipicephalus microplus | reverse complement strand
GAGGTGTCAGAGCTAGCGAACTTTTGCCACGAGCAACAGGTCACTAAAAGCCTATAGATGACGGTGTTGGAGGAAAAGAAAAATATCGAGAAAGCACTGCGGTGTGCCGTGCGTAGGGACGGGCGCGCGTGCCACATGCCGCCGAAATATGGGTGTCGGAGAAAACAGAGTGCCGCGCGTAACGAGGGGCGCGCGTGTTACAGAGAGATATGCCCAAACGCATGAAAGTGTACGCAGGTGTCCTAAGGCAGTTTTTTTTTTTTTCCTCATTTTGATGTCGCCCCGGCTGACGTGGTTTTCGTTTTTCCGTGCCGCCCCGGCTGACGCGGTTTTCGTTTTTCCGTGCCGCCCCGGCTGACGCAGTTTTTGCGCCGCCCCGGCTGACGCGGTTTTCGCGCCGCCCCGGCTGACGCGGTTCCGACTTTGCACTTTTTGGCTCACCCCGGCTGGCGGCCCACTCACTCGATCGCCAGGTCTGTTTGCCCCGGTGGTTCCACCGCCAGGCTTAAGCGCGAACTTTTTTTGTTTGTTTTCTTTTGATTAAGCGCAAGCTTTTTTCTTTGTTTTCTTTTGATTAAGCGCGGGCTTTTTTCTTTGTTTTTTTTGCATTCGCCCCGGCAGACGCGGTTTTTGCGCCGCCCCGGCTGACGCGGTTTTTGCCGCCCCGGCTGACGCAGTTCGGACTTAGCACTTTTCGGCTGTGCCTGGCTGGCGGCCCACTCACTCGATCGCCATGTCTGTTTGCCACAGTTTTCCCGGTGGTGCCGCACCCGGGCTCGCCCCGGCTGACGCGGTTTCGTGCCGCCCCGGCAGACGCGGTTTTCGCGCCGCCCCGGCTGACGCGGTTTCGTGCCGCCCCGGCAGACGCGGTTTTTTGCCGCCCCGGCTGACGCAGTTCGGACTTGGCACTTTTTGGCTGAGCCTTGCTGGCGGCCCACTCACTCGATCGCCATGTCTGTTTGCCACAGTTTTCCCGGTGGTGCCGCACCCGGGCTCGCCCCGGCAGACGCGTTTTTTTTTTCTTTCGCCCCGGCTGACGCAGTTTTCGCGCCGCCCCGGCAGACGCGGTTTTCGCGCCGCCCCGGCAGACGCGGTTTTTTGCGCCGCCCCGGCTGACGCAGTTCGGACTTGGCACTTTTTGGCTGAGCCTGGCTGGCGGCCCACTCACTCGATCGCCATGTCTGTTTGCCACAGTTTTCCCGGTGGTGCCGCACCCGGGCTCGCCCCGGCTGACGCAGTTTTCGCGCCGCCCCGGCTGACGCGGTTTCGTGCCGCCCCGGCAGACGCGGTTTTTTGCGCCGCCCCGGCTGACGCGGTTTTTTGCCGCCCCGGCTGACGCAGTTCGGACTTGGCACTTTTCGGCTGTGCCTGGCTGGCGGCCCACTCACTCGATCGCCATGTCTGTTTGCCACAGTTTTCCCGGTGGTGCCGCACCCGGGCTCGCCCCGGCAGACGCGTTTTTTTTTTTTTCTTTCGCCCCGGCTGACGCAGTTTTCGCGCCGCCCCGGCTGACGCGGTTTCGTGCCGCCCCGGCAGACGCGGTTTTTTGCGCCGCCCCGGCTGACGCGGTTTTTGCCGCCCCGGCTGACGCAGTTCGGACTTAGCACTTTTTGGCTGAGCCTGGCTGGTGGCCCACTCACTCGATCGCCATGTCTGTTAGCCACAGTTTTCCCGGTGGTGCCGCACCCGGGCTCGCCCCGGCTGACGCAGTTTTCGCGCCGCCCCGGCTGACGCGGTTTCGTGCCGCCCCGGCAGACGCGGTTTTCGCGCCGCCCCGGCTGACGCGGTTTTTGCCGCCCCGGCTGACGCAGTTCGGACTTAGCACTTTTCGGCTGTGCCTGGCTGGCGGCCCACTCACTCGATCGCCATGTCTGTTTGCCACAGTTTTCCCGGTGGTGCCGCACCCGGGCTCGCCCCGGCTGACGCAGTTTTCGCGCCGCCCCGGCTGACGCGGTTTCGTGCCGCCCCGGCAGACGCGGTTTTCGCGCCGCCCCGGCTGACGCGGTTTCGTGCCGCCCCGGCAGACGCGGTTTTTTGCCGCCCCAGCTGACGCAGTTCGGACTTAGCACTTTTTGGCTGAGCCTTGCTGGCGACCCACTCACTCGATCGCCATGTCTGTTTGCCACAGTTTTCCCGGTGGTGCCGCACCCGGGCTCGCCCCGGCAGACGCGTTTTTTTTTTTCTTTCGCCCCGGCTGACGCAGTTTTCGCGCCGCCCCGGCAGACGCGGTTTTCGCGCCGCCCCGGCAGACGCGGTTTTTTGCGCCGCCCCGGCTGACGCGGTTTTTTGCCGCCCCGGCTGACGCAGTTCGGACTTGGCACTTTTTGGCTGAGCCTGGCTGGCGGCCCACTCACTCGATCGCCATGTCTGTTTGCCACAGTTTTCCCGGTGGTGCCGCACCCGGGCTCGCCCCGGCTGACGCAGTTTTCGCGCCGCCCCGGCTGACGCGGTTTCGTGCCGCCCCGGCAGACGCGGTTTTTTGCGCCGCCCCGGCTGACGCGGTTTTTTGCCGCCCCGGCTGACACGGTTCGGACTTTGCACTTTTCGGCTGTGCCTGGCTGGCGGCCCACTCACTCGATCGCCATGTCTGTTTGCCACAGTTTTCCCGGTGGTGCCGCACCCGGGCTCGCCCCGGCAGACGCGTTTTTTTTTTTTTTTCTTTCGCCCCGGCTGACGCAGTTTTCGCGCCGCCCCGGCTGACGCGGTTTCGTGCCGCCCCGGCAGACGCGGTTTTTTGCGCCGCCCCGGCTGACGTGGTTTTTGCCGCCCCGGCTGACGCAGTTCGGACTTTGCACTTTTTGGCTGAGCCTGGCTGGCGGCCCACTCACTCGATCGCCATGTCTGTTTGCCACAGTTTTCCCGGTGGTGCCGCACCCGGGCTCGCCCCGGCAGACGCGTTTTTTTTTTTCCTTCGCCCCGGCAGACGTGGTTCCCCCCCCCCCCTCCGTCTTTCTTTTTGTTTTTTTTTTTCGCCGCGGCTGAAGTGGATTTTTCGGTGCCTCGACGCCCCGGTAGTCGCGGTTTTTCCGTTTCCGCACGGCCCCGGCTGACGCTGCTCGGTCACAGTCGCCTTTTGTGGTGATTGCAGACTTCTTGAGCGCGGGTGTTTTTTTTTTTTGTTGTTGTTGTTGTTTTATTACGCATTCGCTCCAGCAGACGCTGTTTAGACTTTTTGTTTCCTCTTTTATCCTGCGACGAGGTGACGAGGTTTATTCGGTGCCCCGCCGCCCCGGCTGAAGTGATTTTTCCTGTCCCGTGCCGCCCCGGCTGACGCGGTTGGGACTTCGCGTTTGTTCGGCCGCCACGGGTTTTGGCGCACTCGCTCGGTTGCTTGTTGTTGCCACTTGTTGCGAACCCAGGTTTCTTGAGCGAGCGCGGGCGTTTTTTCTTCCTTTCTTTCTTTGTTCTATGTGTTAGCGAATCGGCCTTTAATATCACACGAGGACTCACAACCAACAATTTTCAGTTTGAAGTGTAAAAAATCTGCAGGTGTTGACGTAACTGACTTGCCCCGTACCCTTGAGTACATCCATGAAGTTCTCGTAGTACTACTAAATCGCATTATTCCAAGTGGAGAAATTCCCATAAACTTGCAAACCTCTACACGAAAATCGGTGCGCGTGATAAAGTTGAAAATTATCGTCCGATATCAAATGTGCCTTCTATAACACAAATTCTAGGAAAAAAAAAAAAAAAACACTTGTTCGCCGTTTTCTGCGCCGTGACTGGCAGCACTCCGGCGAAGCGAAACGGGGTCGATTCGAGCACGATATCGGCGTCTTTCGACGTGCTCGCCGGCGACCGTCGCACGAGTACGTCGCACGAGCGCGTCTGCCGGGGCGCCGTTTGCGAAGCCGACGCAAAAGTGGGAACCGCCGCTCGGATGATCGCCGCTTTCGGCAGAGTGAGTGTTGGCACTCCGGGGAAGCGAAACAGCGTGAATGCGCCCACGAAATCGGCGTATTTTGAAGTGCCCGCCGGCGACCGTCGCACGAGTACGGTAAACCGCGTCAGCCGGGGCGTAGTTCGGGACGCCGACGAAAAAGTGGGAAGCGCAACTCGGATCTTCGCCGTTTTTGCAGGAGTGAGTGGCGGCCCTCCTGCGAGACCAAGAAGCATCGATTCGTGCACGAATTCGGCGCCTTTCGACGTGATCGCCGGCGACCGTCGCTCGAGTAGGGCAAACCGCGTCTGCCGGGGCGGGCTTCGGGACGCCGATGCGAAAGTGGGAAACGCTGCTCGGATGTTCGCCGTTTTTGGCCGAGTGAGTGCTGGCACACGGGCGAAGCCAAACGGGGCCGATTACGGCACGATATCGGCGTCTTTCGACGTGCCCGCCGGCGACCGTCGCACGAGTACGGTAAACCGCGTCAGCCCGGGCGGAGTTCGGGACGCCGATGCGAAAGTGGAGAACGCCGCTCGGATCTTCGCCGTTTTTGGAGGAGTGAGTGGCGGCACTCCGGAGAAGCCAAGGAGCGCCAATTAGCGCACGATATCGGCGTCTTTCGACGCGCTCGCCGGCGACCGTCGCACGAGTAGGGCAAACCGCGTCTGCCGGGGCGGGGTTTACGACGCCGACGCAAAAGTGGGAACCGCCGCTCGGATGTTGGCCGTTTTTGGCAGAGTGAGTGCTGGCACTCCGGCGACGCGAAAGAGCGCGAATGCGCCCACGAAAGTGGCGTATTTGGACGTGCGTGACGGCGACCGCTGCAGGAGTACGAAAAACCACGTCAGCCGGGGCGAGCGACACACGGCGGTCTGGGTGCTTATCGCTGCTATTATAGGGGCACCCCGGCAGACGCAGAAAAAAAAAAAAAATTTTCGACCTTCTTTTTTGCTGGTCGAGCTCGGGTAACCCAGGTCGCAATGGGAGCCGCGCACGAAAGCGGCGTCGCGAGACGCGTTCGCGGTCGCTAGTCGCACGAGCTCGGCAACCGCGTCAGCCGGCGCGGAGTTCGGGATGCCGACGGCTAAGTGGGTACCGCTGCTCGGATGTTCGCCGTTTTTGGCCGAGTGAGTGCTGGCACTCCGGTGAAGCCAAGGAGCGCCAATTCGTGCACGATATCGGCGTCTTTCGACGTGCCCGCCGGCCACCGCCGCACGAGTACGGCAAACTGCGTCTGCCGGGGCGGGGTTCGCGACGCGTACGCAATAGTGGGAACCGTCGCTCGGATGTTCGTCGTCTTTGGCCGAGCGAGTGCTGGCACTCCGGCGAAGCGAAACGGGGCCGATTCGGGCACGATATCGGCGTATTTCGACGTGCTCGCCGGCGACCGTCGCACGAGTACGGCAAAGCGCGTCTGCCGGGGCGAGGTTTGCGACGCCGACGAAAAAGTGGGAAGCGCCGCTCGGATCTTCGCCGTTTTTGCAGGAGTGAGTGGCGGCCCTCCTGCGAGACCAAGAAGCATCGACTCGCGCACGATATCGGTGTCTTTCGACGTGCCCGCCGGCCACCGCCGCACGAGTACGGCAAACCGCGTATGCCGGGGCGGGGTTGGCGACGCCGACGCAAAAGTGGGAACCGCCACTAGGATGTTCGCCGTTTTTGGCAGAGTGAGTGCTGGCACTCCGGCGAAGCGAAAGAGCGCGAATGCGCCCACGAAAGTGGCGTGTTTGGACGTGCTTGACGACGACCACCGCAGGAAAACGAAAAACCACGTCAGCCGGGGCGAGCGACCCATGGCGGTCTGGGTGCTTATCGCTGCTATTATAGGGGCACCCCGGCAGACGCAAAAAAAAAAAAAAAATTTTTTTCGACATTCTTTTTTGCTCGTCGACCTCGGGTGACCCAGGTCGCAGTGGGAGCCGCGCACGAAAGCGGCGTCGCGAGACGGCTTCGCGGTCGCTAGTCGCACGAGCTCGGCAACCGCGTCTGCCGGGGCGGAGTTCGGGACGCCGACGGCTAAGTGGGAACCGCCGCTCGGATGTTCGCCGTTTGTGGCCGAGTGAGTGCTGGCACTCCGGCGAAGCCAAACGGGGCCGATTCCGGCACGATATCGGCGTCTTTCTACGTGCTCGCCGGCGACCGTCGCACGAGTACGGCAAAGTGCGTCTGCCGGGGCGGGGTTTGCGACGCGTACGCAATAGTGAGAACCGTCGCTCGGATGTTCGTCGTCTTTCGCCGAGCCAGTGCTGGCAATCCGGCGAAGCCGAACGGAGCCGATTCGGGCACGATATCGGCGTCTTTCCACGTGCTCGCCGGCGACCGTCGCACGAGTACGGTAAACCGCGTCAGCCGGGGCGGAGTTCGGGACGCCGATGCGAAAGTGGGAAGCGCCGCTCGGATCTTCGCCGTTTTTGGAGGAGTCAGTGGCGGCACTCCGGTGAAGCCAAGGTGCGCCAATTCGCGCACGATATCGGCGTCTTTCGACGTGCCCGCCGGCCACCGTCGCACGAGTACGGCAAACCTCGTCTGCCGGGGCGGGGTTTGCGACGCCGACGCAAAAGTGGGAACCGCCGCTCGGATGTTCGCCGTTTTTGGCAGAGTGAGTGCTGGCACTCCGGCGAAGCGAAAGAGCGCGAATGCGCCCACGAAAGTGGCGTGTTTGGACGTGCTTGACGACGACCACCGCAGGAAAACGAAAAACCACGTCAGCCGGGGCGAGCGACCCATGGCGGTCTGGGTGCTTATCGCTGCTATTATAGGGGCACCCCGGCAGACGCAAAAAAAAAAAAATTTTTTTCGACATTCTTTTTTGCTCGTCGACCTCGGGTGACCCAGGTCGCAGTGGGAGCCGCGCACGAAAGCGGCGTCGCGAGACGGCTTCGCGGTCGCTAGTCGCACGAGCTCGGCAACCGCGTCTGCCGGGGCGGAGTTCGGGACGCCGACGGCTAAGTGGGAACCGCCGCTCGGATGTTCGCCGTTTGTGGCCGAGTGAGTGCTGGCACTCCGGCGAAGCCAAACGGGGCCGATTCCGGCACGATATCGGCGTCTTTCTACGTGCTCGCCGGCGACCGTCGCACGAGTACGGCAAAGTGCGTCTGCCGGGGCGGGGTTTGCGACGCGTACGCAATAGTGAGAACCGTCGCTCGGATGTTCGTCGTCTTTCGCCGAGCCAGTGCTGGCACTCCGGCGAAGCCGAACGGAGCCGATTCGGGCACGATATCGGCGTCTTTCCACGTGCTCGCCGGCGACCGTCGCACGAGTACGGTAAACCGCGTCAGCCGGGGCGGAGTTCGGGACGCCGATGCGAAAGTGGGAAGCGCCGCTCGGATCTTCGCCGTTTTTGGAGGAGTCAGTGGCGGCACTCCGGTGAAGCCAAGGTGCGCCAATTCGCGCACGATATCGGCGTCTTTCGACGTGCCCGCCGGCCACCGTCGCACGAGTACGGCAAACCTCGTCTGCCGGGGCGGGGTTTGCGACGCCGACGCAAAAGTGGGAACCGCCGCTCGGATGTTCGCCGTTTTTGGCAGAGTGAGTGCTGGCACTCCGGCGAAGCGAAAGAGCGTGAATGCGCCCACGAAAGTAGCGTATTTGGACGTGCTTGACGGCGACCGCCGCAGGAGTACGAAAAACCACGTCAGCCGGGGCGAGCGACCCACGGCGGTCTGGGTGCTTATCGCTGCTATTATAGGGGCACCCCGGCAGACGCAGAAAGAAAAAAAAAAATGGGGACATGGCGTGCGTCACCGTGCGGCTTCGCAGCGTTGCCGAAGTCGCCGAGCCCTTCGACTGAGCCGAACGGCGGACAGGGAACGTTGGTCGGCCGTTCTAACCTGTCGGTGCCACGCCGAGACGTCGTTAAGGAAAACCGCGTCGTGGGCCTCTACGACGCCGTCGAGTCGTTGTACGTTTGGTGTCCAGCGTGTCGGCGGCGAGTAGCGGACACGTCGTTCACGACTTCGGTCTTTCGCAGTCGACGCGAACTTGCGGAGAGTCGTGGTGCCTCACGTTTTCGGCAGAAACCGCGGCGGAATTTTCCCGTGCGTGCGCGCACGACCTCGGTGCTGTGCCGTCAGCGTAGTGTTGCACAAACTCGTGGCCTACCCAAGGTGCGGTACGTTTGCGGCCGTATCCTCGGTGGGAATTTCGTGAGTAGGGTCGCAAATTCTACGACCTCGGCGGGTTTGAGAGCGACGTAGACTTGTGGCACGCTCAACATGCCACACGTTTCGGGGCACACCCGCGGTGAAATTTTCTCGAGTACGCTCGTATTAGGGCCCAAGGAGGTCTGGGTACTTATCGCTGCTATTATGTGGGGGTTCTCGTGAGCGGCGTACGCGAAAGCGACCGGGTGTCTGATATGCGGCGGGCTTCGGCCTCGTCAAGCGTGTCCTCGGGTCTGCTCCAGGGGAATCCACGGCAGTCGTCTGCAGCCTCATCCGCTTGATGCGTTAGGGGCTGGTTGTCGGACGGTGCCGTTTTACCACGATATCGAGGTGTGTTCCGTGTCGTCCTCGGGCGATTCAGATGCGAAAGCGCCGAAGACGCGGGCGTGACCCGTCGTCTGGCGGCTTTGCAGTCTCGGCTCCGTTGCTAGTTCCGGCCGGTCCACCGACAGTGCAGCGGGCTTGGGCAACCCGCACGGCGCGACCGAGTCGATGCAACGAAAAAGAGCGAGCATGAACGTGCTTCTTGCCGCACGGCTCCCACTCGTCTTTCGGGAAGGTTGTGCCGTAGCGAGCTCGAACGCCGTCATCTCGGAGTGCAAAATAAGCGTGTTGGGGCGCCTGAAGGTGGCCTCCGCCGCACACAGACTGCGTCCGGCCCGCCGAGGGCGAGGACGGACGCGCAGTCGAACGATTACCTGGTTGATCCTGCCAGTAATCATATGCTTGTCTCAAAGATTAAGCCATGCATGTCTAAGTACATGCCGAAATAAGGCGAAACCGCGAATGGCTCATTAAATCAGTTATGGTTCCTTAGATCGTTTCTTCCTACTTGGATAACTGTGGCAATTCTAGAGCTAATACATGCAGTGAGCCTGGAGCCCTTTGGGTAACGGGTGCTTTTATTAGACCAAGATCGATCGGGTTTCGGCCCGTATTGTGTGGTGACTCTGGATAACTTTGTGCTGATCGCATGGCCACGAGCCGGCGACGTTTCTTTCAAGTGTCTGCCTTATCAACTTTCGATGGTAGGTTACTTGCTTACCATGGTTGTTACGGGTAACGGAGAATCAGGGTTCGATTCCGGAGAGGGAGCCTGAGAAACGGCTACCACATCCAAGGAAGGCAGCAGGCGCGCAAATTACCCACTCCCGGCACGGGGAGGTAGTGACGAAAAATAACAATACGGGACTCTTTTGAGGCCCCGTAATTGAAATGAGTACACTCTAAATCCTTTAACGAGGATCAATTGGAGGGCAAGTCTGGTGCCAGCAGCCGCGGTAATTCCAGCTCCAATAGCGTATACTAAAGCTGCTGCGGTTAAAAAGCTCGTAGTTGGATCTCAGTTCCAGACGAGTAGTGCATCTACCCGATGCGACGGCTCGGACTGAACATCATGCCGGTTCTTTCTTGGTGCACTTCATTGTGTGCCTCGAGATGGCCGGTGCTTTTACTTTGAAAAAATTAGAGTGCTCAACGCAGGCGAGTCGCCTGAATAAACTTGCATGGAATAATAGAACAAGACCTCGTTTCTGTTCTGTTGGTTTTTGGAATACGAGGTAATGATTAAGAGGGACGGACGGGGGCATTCGTATTGCGGCGCTAGAGGTGAAATTCTTGGACCGTCGCAAGACGAACTACTGCGAAAGCATTTGCCAAGAATGTTTTCATTGATCAAGAACGAAAGTCAGAGGTTCGAAGGCGATCAGATACCGCCCTAGTTCTGACCATAAACGATGCCAACCAGCGATCCGCCTGAGTTACTCAAATGACTCGGCGGGCAGCTTCCGGGAAACCAAAGTATTTGGGTTCCGGGGGAAGTATGGTTGCAAAGCTGAAACTTAAAGGAATTGACGGAAGGGCACCACCAGGAGTGGAGCCTGCGGCTTAATTTGACTCAACACGGGAAAACTTACCCGGCCCGGACACTGGGAGGATTGACAGATTGAGAGCTCTTTCTTGATTCGGTGGATGGTGGTGCATGGCCGTTCTTAGTTGGTGGAGCGATTTGTCTGGTTAATTCCGATAACGAACGAGACTCTAGCCTATTAAATAGGTGCGGGGTTCCCAGCACCTTACAACCTTCTTAGAGGGACAAGCGGCTCCTAGCCGCACGAAACAGAGCAATAACAGGTCTGTGATGCCCTTAGATGTCCGGGGCCGCACGCGCGCTACACTGAAGGAAGCAGCGTGTCTTTATCCCTGTCTGAAAAGACTGGGTAACCCGTGGAACTTCTTTCGTGATTGGGATAGGGGCTTGCAATTGTTCCCCTTGAACGAGGAATTCCCAGTAAGCGCGAGTCATAAGCTCGCGTTGATTACGTCCCTGCCCTTTGTACACACCGCCCGTCGCTACTACCGATTGAATGATTTAGTGAGGTCTTCGGACCGATGTCCGGCGCGGCCTTTCGGTTGCGCCGGTCTGTTGGAAAGATGACCAAACTTGATCATTTAGAGGAAGTAAAAGTCGTAACAAGGTTTCCGTAGGTGAACCTGCGGAAGGATCATTAACGGATTGTGAAGGGTGAGCGCCTCAGCTGCGTCTGCGCCCGACACTTTCTGCCGCTGACCCCGTTTGGACGCGGGGTCGGCTTTTCCCCACGGGGCTGCCTGAATGTGGAGCGGCACCCCGTGACAAATTGTTGCGCCCAGCGGACGCCAACACCGCGACCTTGGACGGTCGGCCAGGTGGCGGACGCGGGTACAAACGGCGCAACGCACTCATAGGTCGGCTTTCGACCCGCCACTGCACCGTGGCTCGAAGCGCTCGAAATGCGCGACCCGACCGCTGCGGGACCGCCTAGTACTGTAAACAGGAGCGGCGGAGCGCGAACGGCGAGTCGTGGTTACGTCGGTAGAAGGCGAGGCTGCGCGTTCCCGAAACGCCAGCCGAGTGCCCTCCCGACCGTTCGAGCGTGCAAGAACGAGACCCGACAATCGCGCGGCGACTGCCAAGTACGAGAGGAACGGCACAAGCGTCGGCGGTCGGTCAAGGAACTGGCGATGTGACGGGTCCGCTGTGCACCAGTGCATACCGTCCCGCCGTCCGCGGCAAGCGCCTCCGCGTCCTCGGGTGACGGAGGCTGCCGGTCGGTTCTTGCAGGCGAGGGATCTCGCTGGCACCGGTTCGCGTTGACGCGCGGCCGGTCATGGCACGGCGATGCGACGGCCGAGGTGCGCAGTACTCGATGGAGGAACCGCACGCTCCGATGACCGTCCCGCCCTCCGCGGCGTATGCGTACCGACCGTAATGGTTGCAGCAGCGCCGGCCGGCTTTTGAATTCGCCACACGAAACACGGTGCGAGATCGCGGTTAGGGGAGCGTCGACGTTGCCAGGCGTTTTGCTTGCTGCCGAGGGAAAGGCGGCACGGCCACGTCGCGCTCGTCGCGATTAGCGGGTCTGCGCGCTTTGGGAAGGTGCCGCAACGACTTGCCGAAAGAGGAAGCACGGAAGAACGAGGGACTTGGACGTCCCGACAATTGAACGCACTTGCGGCCAGGCCCTTGCTGGCTTCGTTCTTCCGCCTCGAGTAGGCTCGTACGCGGCTCCGGCGCCGAAAGTGGTCCTTGGCACCGACTTCGGTGGACGTGGGAAGTGCCGCGCAAGTACGGCGCGCCTGGCTCCACCTGTTGGCTAAAGTAGGCAGCCGGATCGGCATTTTGGTGTGCGGTGGCAAACCGTGGATGCGAAAAAAGCTTGTGCGATTTCGTGGAACAAAAAGCGGGGGTCCCCCTTTTTATGCGGAGGAGACCGACCCGCCCGCCGTGGTGAACCGCGACGCCACGGTAAAAACGGGAGAGGCTTGTCGATGGGACCGTGCATCCCGCGCTCCACGGAGGCCGGGAGGCGGCCGCCCGAGGAAATGTGTAGCCGTCGAGGCCCGCATCTGCGTGCACTCTTATCCAAATGGGTGTACCGCAGGCATTTTCTGGTTAGGCGGGCCAATGAGAGCGAGCACACAACGATACCTACGGGTCCGGCTTGGAGAACCGGCTTCGACGCCTCCCGAGTATTTATAGAGGGGTGGACCACGAAAGCACTCGCAAGTAGCGGAAGCGAAACGCCGTCCGAAACACACCGTTTGCTCGATTTGCGGCAGCCGAAAAAGGCGCGGCAGAGTTTTGGAGTCCAAGCGTGCGCTGAAAAGCGCCCTTCTTGGCCACTGTTTGGCCGAGTGCCAGAAACGTTTGGTTTTGACTGTACGGAATTGAACAAACACTTTTTCACGACTCTAAGCGGTGGATCACTCGGTTCTCGGGTCGATGAAGAACGCAGCCAGCTGCGAGACTTGGTGTGAATTGCAGGACACACTGAGCACTGATTCTTTGAACGCACATTGCGGCCTTGGGTCTTCCCTTGGCTTCGTCTGTCTGAGGGTCGGATCACATATCAAGAGAGCCTTCGGCGCACAAGGGAACGTGAGCCGTCGACTCGTTTTGACCGCGTCGG
>NW_027464772.1:77500-82500 GCF_043290135.1 Rhipicephalus microplus | reverse complement strand
CTCTACTACCAAGGTTGAGGAACATCTCTGGCGATACCAGAACAAGTTAAAAAGGAGTAACTTTCTTCCAGACGGCAAACAACGGCTTCGAAGGCACAAACCCTTCTCTTGGAACACAGCGTGGAGATTAGGAGAAGATGTTGAAACCCAAGGGGATGAGAACGGAAACCCAGAAACAAGGACTGGAGGGAAGAGGACCTCTACAAACGGCAAACCCAGCAGTGGGGCCTACGTCAAAGGTCCTAAAAAACACAGGAAGCAATGACGACTCTGCAATTACAGACCCCACACAAGGGGCGAAGACAGACAAGATACAGAAGAAGAAGACCAAGAGGGTGGAACAAAAACAAGTGACCAACAAAGAAGAGAAGGCAAAGAAAGAAGAACCACAAGGAGCGATGCCCGCCAAAGCTTCTCTTGAAACAGATTGGTGGAGCCCAACCGAGAATGACCAGGTAGAGGGAGGCAGCCGAGGAACCGAAACCGAAGAAGCTGAAGGAGGAGAGGTCCACCCTCAAACACAAACGGCTGCTAACGAAGGAGCGCTAGACAACTGGGACGAAGACAGAAATTCACAATCGTCACTCCCAACCAGCCGCGGAGAAAAAGGTACAGTTTTGTCTAGACTTTCCAAAGCAGACAAAAACACTATGAGGGCTCTCATTAAAATCTCTACATTGACGGGCGGCGACGAGGCGGTAGCCCAGCAGATTGAAGCGATAATCTCCGAACAAGCTAAATTGAAAAACCTGTTAATGGAACAGGCCCAACAGATTGCGTTCCAAAAAGGCAGGATCGAAGAATTGGAGAAAAGAAGACAAGAAGAACCACTCGAACAAAGGGAAGAGCCAACACAGAGCAACACTCCCGCAACCGAGAGCCGACCAACCTATGCTCTGGTGGTATCTTCCGGAACAATGGAGAAAAAAGAGGTCGCATCGCTTCTGAGGCAGCGGGTGGATCCCCTCGACCTGGGAATCCAAGAAGCAACAATTCGGCCAGGGAGAGAGGGAATTGTCGTGATGACGAAGTCAAAAGAAGACTCAGCTAAGATTCTCCAGTTCATTCAGAAGGACAGAGAACTGAGAAATGTTGAAGCCAAGCTCCCAAAGGAGAACAGGATCCATAAGAAAATAATTGGACTCGAGGATGAAATTGACGAGGTCAATCTCCCAGCCCGAATCGTCAGGCAAAACCGTTTGGTGTGCTCGCCAGAAGACATAACAATAAAGAAGACATGGCCGGGCAAGAGAGGCAAGACAGTGATTCTTGCCCTAAATCGAAGTGCAAACAAAGCAATCGGAAGCCGAACTGCACTGAACATCGGCTGGTCACGATGCCCGATCTTTGACGACATCTTTTGGCCCAGATGCACAAGATGCGCCATGCACGGCCACATTGCTCCCGATTGCGATGGCCCCCAGCGCTGCATTAACTGTGGCCAACGAGGTCACTACCAAAGAGAATGTGAAGCAGAATCGCACTGCAACATCTGCGAGACTGAGGGTCGCACGGAGACAGATCATTCTATGATGTCCAGGGAATGCCCGGTATACATAACAAAGGTACAGGCCGAGAAAGGCAAAATTCTAGCTAGACTAAACTAAGAGTACCCAACACACAGGCACAATGGCGAATAGCACTGAAATACAAATAATACAGGTAAATTTAGGCAGGGCATTTAAGGCAAATCAGTCACTAAACAATTTTCAACAAGAAGAAGAATTCGACATATCTGTACTCCAAGAACCATATTCGCTCAACAACAAAATCATAGGGTTTCCGCTAAAGCATAAAGTTATAGCCAACAACAAAGACCCGAAGACAGCCATCATAATACACAAAGAAAATATAACCGCTTTCCCAATTATTATAGAACAAAAACTAATAGCAGTCAAGATAAATAAAGGTGAAAGAGAATTGGTAATTATCAACTGCTACTGTCCTCCGAATGAAAACGTCGAGCTGGCAATGTCAGCAATAGGAAACATTTTACAGAAATTTATAGACATTAACACGATAATAATGGGTGACTTCAACTCAAAACATCAAATTTGGGGAAGCACGGAGACGGATGAGAAAGGTGAAAAAGTATTAGAATTCACAGTATTACACAACCTGACATTATTAAATGCCAAAGAATCACCTCCGACATTTAAAACAAGTAGGGCGAGGGGTTGGATTGACCTCACCATATGTGACGCAAACCTAAACCAGGATATTAAAAGCTGGGAAGTACTTAAAACCTATAATCATAGCGATCACAGATACATTAAAGTTGTTATTAAAAATGAAGAACTTCCAGAGGAATATGGCCTAACGTTAAAAGGGCAAACAAAAGTCATGGAAAAGTTGCAAATTGATCCCTGGTTTGAGGAAGTCCAGGGGAAAATAAACACGAAGGAAAGTATTGAAGAAATAGCGAATACGCTACACGAGAAAATCGAGAAACTTAAGAAGGAATTCAGTAAAAAGAAAAAACCTTCTAAACAAAAACCGAATACTTGGTGGTCAAGAGACCTAGAAATTGAAAGGAAGAGAGTCAGAGCACTACGAAGGAGGTATCAAAAGGCGAAAGGGGATATCAGAGAACAATACAAAAAGGAATACTATAAAGAACATGACACGTATAACAACATGATAGAACAGGCTAAAAACAACAGTTGGAAAACTCTATGTACTAAGGCTACGAAAAATCCATTCATCCTACCGTATAAAATTGCACGAAATAAGATGAAAACCAAGGTTATGTTTAGAAGCATCACAAAAGAAAATGGAGAAGTCACAAAGACTCTTCAGGAAACAATAGAACACATTCTAGGAAATTTATACCCTAACTGCATGGAACATGACGAGCCAGGACACAGTCAAATACAATCAAGCAACGACACAATAAACAATAACAAACAGGGAGGAAATTGGACATCGGGAGCAGAAATGAGAGAAAGAAATTTACCCAGTGATGACCTCCCATTTACAGAGATTGAAGTAACGCAGATAGTAAAAAATCTGAGGAAAGATGTAACCCCCGGACCAGACAACCTAAAAACTAACCTCATACAAGTGATGTATGAAAGGCATAAGACTTTCTTTGTCAATCTTTTTAATGCATGCTTAAAGCACGGACATTTTCCTCAAAGATGGAAAGAATCTAAAATTATATTGATTCCAAAAGGGAACGGAGAGGACAAATCCGAGGAAAACAAATATCGCCCAATAGCTATTAACTCGATTTTGGGAAAAATATTAGAAAAGCTCATAAAAGATAGAATCTATTATTTCTTGTTTAAAAATCACCATTTTAACAAAAAACAATTTGGATTTACCCATGGGACATCAACAACCACGGCATTGGAAGAAATAATCAAACGAATAAACCAAGCGAAAATTGATAAGCTAAACAGCATGCTAATAGCACTAGATATTAAAAACGCATTCAATTCTATAAAACCCGAAGTAGTTATTCAGAAACTAGAAGAATATAAGTGTCCCAACAACCTAATAAAACTGGCGGACAATATTCTACGGAACAGGAAAATAATCTATGAAACAGATGGAGTAAAAATTAAGAAAACACTAACTTCAGGTTCCCCACAGGGGTCACCTTTAAGCCCACTCTGTTGGAATATAACAATAGGCGACCTATTAGAAACTCAGCTTCAAGAAGGAGTACACATCCAAGCCTTTGCGGACGACGTGGTGTTACACATAAAGTTCCGCTCAAGAAAAGAGGTGGAGGAAAAAGCTACGAAGGCACTAACACTAATAAATCAGTGGGCACATCAAAAAGGAATAACCCTGAATAAGGAAAAATCGGAATATATGATAATCGGAAAGCAGTACATTAGCCATCAACCCCAAATAAAAATCGGACAGGATAAAATCAAAATGGTTAACGAAATGAAAATTCTAGGGGTGGTCTTGGACACAAAACTAACATTCCTCCCACATCTAAAATACTTAAAAAGAAAAGTAGACGAAGTCACGTATAATTTAAGTCGTACAATAAAAGACGACAAACATACAAATAGAAACACACTACAGTTAATATATAAAAGGGGTATAGAACGAATGGTTACATACGCCTCCCCAGCATGGTATAGCCGAAAAACCATTTTTATTAAAAAAGTGAAATCAATCCAAAGATTACCTTTATTATTAATAACTAAATCATTCAAAACAACATCAAATCTTTCACTCAACATATTAGCAAACATTCCACCTCTCCATTTGACAATCGAAAAAGAAAACGAATTACACTACATACTTAAGAAAGGAAAGAACTTCACATGGCAACAGAAAGTATACACCGAAAACGAAATAATGAAGAAACACGACCAATGGCAAGATCATCCAGCAAATAAAGTTAGCATACCCTTTGGAACAACAGAGGAAGAAGCAGACTTCAAAATATACACAGACGGATCAAAGAAAGAAAAAGAAACAGGAGCGGCATTTATAATACTAAACAAAGATAACCAAATCCAAACAGTGAAAAAATATAAACTTCCAGAACACAGTAGTAATTACGAGGCTGAGATCATTGCAATCCAGAAAGCAATAGAACATATCTGGCCTCTACAAGCTTTCGTTAAATACCAGCTTTTTACAGACAGCCAATCTGCACTTCTGGCAATAAAAAATCCAGATAACCTAAATCCAATTATTTGTAACATCAGGAAAACCTTAAGCCAAACACAAAGTAAAGATATTAAACTGACCTACGTAAAAGCACACAGTGGGAATATAGGGAACACATTAGCCGACGAATGCGCAAAAGAAGCGAGCAAAGACGGAGAGGAAATATTTGTTCCCATAACGAAAACAGTTATAGCAAAAGAATTAAAGAAAAAGTTAAACGACGAGTGGAATGAATTATGGAAGAAAGAAGGCAAGCATAGCTACACATTTACATGGATAAGAAATACAAATTTCATTCCGCCACATTTTCCAACTAATTACTACACATCACAGGCAATAACAGGACATGGAAGATTTCC
>NW_027464772.1:60000-72500 GCF_043290135.1 Rhipicephalus microplus | reverse complement strand
ACGCAGTTCGGACTTGGCACTTTTCGGCTGTGCCTGGCTGGCGGCCCACTCACTCGATCGCCATGTCTGTTTGCCACAGTTTTCCCGGTGGTGCCGCACCCGGGCTCGCCCCGGCAGACGCGTTTTTTTTTTTTCTTTCGCCCCGGCTGACGCAGTTTTCGCGCCGCCCCGGCTGACGCGGTTTCGTGCCGCCCCGGCAGACGCGGTTTTTTGCGCCGCCCCGGCTGACGCGGTTTTTGCCGCCCCGGCTGACGCAGTTCGGACTTAGCACTTTTTGGCTGAGCCTGGCTGGTGGCCCACTCACTCGATCGCCATGTCTGTTAGCCACAGTTTTCCCGGTGGTGCCGCACCCGGGCTCGCCCCGGCTGACGCAGTTTTCGCGCCGCCCCGGCTGACGCGGTTTCGTGCCGCCCCGGCAGACGCGGTTTTCGCGCCGCCCCGGCTGACGCGGTTTTTGCCGCCCCGGCTGACGCAGTTCGGACTTAGCACTTTTCGGCTGTGCCTGGCTGGCGGCCCACTCACTCGATCGCCATGTCTGTTTGCCACAGTTTTCCCGGTGGTGCCGCACCCGGGCTCGCCCCGGCTGACGCAGTTTTCGCGCCGCCCCGGCTGACGCGGTTTCGTGCCGCCCCGGCAGACGCGGTTTTCGCGCCGCCCCGGCTGACGCGGTTTCGTGCCGCCCCGGCAGACGCGGTTTTTTGCCGCCCCAGCTGACGCAGTTCGGACTTAGCACTTTTTGGCTGAGCCTTGCTGGCGGCCCACTCACTCGATCGCCATGTCTGTTTGCCACAGTTTTCCCGGTGGTGCCGCACCCGGGCTCGCCCCGGCAGACGCGTTTTTTTTTTTCTTTCGCCCCGGCTGACGCAGTTTTCGCGCCGCCCCGGCAGACGCGGTTTTCGCGCCGCCCCGGCAGACGCGGTTTTTTGCGCCGCCCCGGCTGACGCGGTTTTTTGCCGCCCCGGCTGACGCAGTTCGGACTTGGCACTTTTTGGCTGAGCCTGGCTGGCGGCCCACTCACTCGATCGCCATGTCTGTTTGCCACAGTTTTCCCGGTGGTGCCGCACCCGGGCTCGCCCCGGCTGACGCAGTTTTCGCGCCGCCCCGGCTGACGCGGTTTCGTGCCGCCCCGGCAGACGCGGTTTTTTGCGCCGCCCCGGCTGACGCGGTTTTTTGCCGCCCCGGCTGACACGGTTCGGACTTTGCACTTTTCGGCTGTGCCTGGCTGGCGGCCCACTCACTCGATCGCCATGTCTGTTTGCCACAGTTTTCCCGGTGGTGCCGCACCCGGGCTCGCCCCGGCAGACGCGTTTTTTTTTTTTTTTCTTTCGCCCCGGCTGACGCAGTTTTCGCGCCGCCCCGGCTGACGCGGTTTCGTGCCGCCCCGGCAGACGCGGTTTTTTGCGCCGCCCCGGCTGACGTGGTTTTTGCCGCCCCGGCTGACGCAGTTCGGACTTTGCACTTTTTGGCTGAGCCTGGCTGGCGGCCCACTCACTCGATCGCCATGTCTGTTTGCCACAGTTTTCCCGGTGGTGCCGCACCCGGGCTCGCCCCGGCAGACGCGTTTTTTTTTTTCCTTCGCCCCGGCAGACGTGGTTCCCCCCCCCCCCTCCGTCTTTCTTTTTGTTTTTTTTTTCGCCGCGGCTGAAGTGGATTTTTCGGTGCCTCGACGCCCCGGTAGTCGCGGTTTTTCCGTTTCCGCACGGCCCCGGCTGACGCTGCTCGGTCACAGTCGCCTTTTGTGGTGATTGCAGACTTCTTGAGCGCGGGTGTTTTTTTTTTTTGTTGTTGTTGTTGTTTTATTACGCATTCGCTCCAGCAGACGCTGTTTAGACTTTTTGTTTCCTCTTTTATCCTGCGACGAGGTGACGAGGTTTATTCGGTGCCCCGCCGCCCCGGCTGAAGTGATTTTTCCTGTCCCGTGCCGCCCCGGCTGACGCGGTTCCGACTTTGCACTTTTTGGCTCACCCCGGCTGGCGGCCCACTCACTCGATCGCCAGGTCTGTTTGCCCCGGTGGTTCCACCGCCAGGCTTAAGCGCGAACTTTTTTTGTTTGTTTTCTTTTGATTAAGCGCAAGCTTTTTTCTTTGTTTTCTTTTGATTAAGCGCGGGCTTTTTTCTTTGTTTTTTTTGCATTCGCCCCGGCAGACGCGGTTTTTGCGCCGCCCCGGCTGACGCGGTTTTTGCCGCCCCGGCTGACGCAGTTCGGACTTAGCACTTTTCGGCTGTGCCTGGCTGGCGGCCCACTCACTCGATCGCCATGTCTGTTTGCCACAGTTTTCCCGGTGGTGCCGCACCCGGGCTCGCCCCGGCTGACGCGGTTTCGTGCCGCCCCGGCAGACGCGGTTTTCGCGCCGCCCCGGCTGACGCGGTTTCGTGCCGCCCCGGCAGACGCGGTTTTTTGCCGCCCCGGCTGACGCAGTTCGGACTTGGCACTTTTTGGCTGAGCCTTGCTGGCGGCCCACTCACTCGATCGCCATGTCTGTTTGCCACAGTTTTCCCGGTGGTGCCGCACCCGGGCTCGCCCCGGCAGACGCGTTTTTTTTTTCTTTCGCCCCGGCTGACGCAGTTTTCGCGCCGCCCCGGCAGACGCGGTTTTCGCGCCGCCCCGGCAGACGCGGTTTTTTGCGCCGCCCCGGCTGACGCAGTTCGGACTTGGCACTTTTTGGCTGAGCCTGGCTGGCGGCCCACTCACTCGATCGCCATGTCTGTTTGCCACAGTTTTCCCGGTGGTGCCGCACCCGGGCTCGCCCCGGCTGACGCAGTTTTCGCGCCGCCCCGGCTGACGCGGTTTCGTGCCGCCCCGGCAGACGCGGTTTTTTGCGCCGCCCCGGCTGACGCGGTTTTTTGCCGCCCCGGCTGACGCAGTTCGGACTTGGCACTTTTCGGCTGTGCCTGGCTGGCGGCCCACTCACTCGATCGCCATGTCTGTTTGCCACAGTTTTCCCGGTGGTGCCGCACCCGGGCTCGCCCCGGCAGACGCGTTTTTTTTTTTTCTTTCGCCCCGGCTGACGCAGTTTTCGCGCCGCCCCGGCTGACGCGGTTTCGTGCCGCCCCGGCAGACGCGGTTTTTTGCGCCGCCCCGGCTGACGCGGTTTTTGCCGCCCCGGCTGACGCAGTTCGGACTTAGCACTTTTTGGCTGAGCCTGGCTGGTGGCCCACTCACTCGATCGCCATGTCTGTTAGCCACAGTTTTCCCGGTGGTGCCGCACCCGGGCTCGCCCCGGCTGACGCAGTTTTCGCGCCGCCCCGGCTGACGCGGTTTCGTGCCGCCCCGGCAGACGCGGTTTTCGCGCCGCCCCGGCTGACGCGGTTTTTGCCGCCCCGGCTGACGCAGTTCGGACTTAGCACTTTTCGGCTGTGCCTGGCTGGCGGCCCACTCACTCGATCGCCATGTCTGTTTGCCACAGTTTTCCCGGTGGTGCCGCACCCGGGCTCGCCCCGGCTGACGCAGTTTTCGCGCCGCCCCGGCTGACGCGGTTTCGTGCCGCCCCGGCAGACGCGGTTTTCGCGCCGCCCCGGCTGACGCGGTTTCGTGCCGCCCCGGCAGACGCGGTTTTTTGCCGCCCCAGCTGACGCAGTTCGGACTTAGCACTTTTTGGCTGAGCCTTGCTGGCGGCCCACTCACTCGATCGCCATGTCTGTTTGCCACAGTTTTCCCGGTGGTGCCGCACCCGGGCTCGCCCCGGCAGACGCGTTTTTTTTTTTCTTTCGCCCCGGCTGACGCAGTTTTCGCGCCGCCCCGGCAGACGCGGTTTTCGCGCCGCCCCGGCAGACGCGGTTTTTTGCGCCGCCCCGGCTGACGCGGTTTTTTGCCGCCCCGGCTGACGCAGTTCGGACTTGGCACTTTTTGGCTGAGCCTGGCTGGCGGCCCACTCACTCGATCGCCATGTCTGTTTGCCACAGTTTTCCCGGTGGTGCCGCACCCGGGCTCGCCCCGGCTGACGCAGTTTTCGCGCCGCCCCGGCTGACGCGGTTTCGTGCCGCCCCGGCAGACGCGGTTTTTTGCGCCGCCCCGGCTGACGCGGTTTTTTGCCGCCCCGGCTGACACGGTTCGGACTTTGCACTTTTCGGCTGTGCCTGGCTGGCGGCCCACTCACTCGATCGCCATGTCTGTTTGCCACAGTTTTCCCGGTGGTGCCGCACCCGGGCTCGCCCCGGCAGACGCGTTTTTTTTTTTTTTTTCTTTCGCCCCGGCTGACGCAGTTTTCGCGCCGCCCCGGCTGACGCGGTTTCGTGCCGCCCCGGCAGACGCGGTTTTTTGCGCCGCCCCGGCTGACGTGGTTTTTGCCGCCCCGGCTGACGCAGTTCGGACTTTGCACTTTTTGGCTGAGCCTGGCTGGCGGCCCACTCACTCGATCGCCATGTCTGTTTGCCACAGTTTTCCCGGTGGTGCCGCACCCGGGCTCGCCCCGGCAGACGCGTTTTTTTTTTTCCTTCGCCCCGGCAGACGTGGTTCCCCCCCCCCTCCGTCTTTCTTTTTGTTTTTTTTTTCGCCGCGGCTGAAGTGGATTTTTCGGTGCCTCGACGCCCCGGTAGTCGCGGTTTTTCCGTTTCCGCACGGCCCCGGCTGACGCTGCTCGGTCACAGTCGCCTTTTGTGGTGATTGCAGACTTCTTGAGCGCGGGTGTTTTTTTTTTTGTTGTTGTTGTTGTTTTATTACGCATTCGCTCCAGCAGACGCTGTTTAGACTTTTTGTTTCCTCTTTTATCCTGCGACGAGGTGACGAGGTTTATTCGGTGCCCCGCCGCCCCGGCTGAAGTGATTTTTCCTGTCCCGTGCCGCCCCGGCTGACGCGGTTGGGACTTCGCGTTTGTTCGGCCGCCACGGGTTTTGGCGCACTCGCTCGGTTGCTTGTTGTTGCCACTTGTTGCGAACCCAGGTTTCTTGAGCGAGCGCGGGCGTTTTTTCTTCCTTTCTTTCTTTGTTCTATGTGTTAGCGAATCGGCCTTTAATATCACACGAGGACTCACAACCAACAATTTTCAGTTTGAAGTGTAAAAAATCTGCAGGTGTTGACGTAACTGACTTGCCCCGTACCCTTGAGTACATCCATGAAGTTCTCGTAGTACTACTAAATCGCATTATTCCAAGTGGAGAAATTCCCATAAACTTGCAAACCTCTACACGAAAATCGGTGCGCGTGATAAAGTTGAAAATTATCGTCCGATATCAAATGTGCCTTCTATAACACAAATTCTAGGAAAAAAAAAAAAAAAAACACTTGTTCGCCGTTTTCTGCGCCGTGACTGGCAGCACTCCGGCGAAGCGAAACGGGGTCGATTCGAGCACGATATCGGCGTCTTTCGACGTGCTCGCCGGCGACCGTCGCACGAGTACGTCGCACGAGCGCGTCTGCCGGGGCGCCGTTTGCGAAGCCGACGCAAAAGTGGGAACCGCCGCTCGGATGATCGCCGCTTTCGGCAGAGTGAGTGTTGGCACTCCGGGGAAGCGAAACAGCGTGAATGCGCCCACGAAATCGGCGTATTTTGAAGTGCCCGCCGGCGACCGTCGCACGAGTACGGTAAACCGCGTCAGCCGGGGCGTAGTTCGGGACGCCGACGAAAAAGTGGGAAGCGCAACTCGGATCTTCGCCGTTTTTGCAGGAGTGAGTGGCGGCCCTCCTGCGAGACCAAGAAGCATCGATTCGTGCACGAATTCGGCGCCTTTCGACGTGATCGCCGGCGACCGTCGCTCGAGTAGGGCAAACCGCGTCTGCCGGGGCGGGCTTCGGGACGCCGATGCGAAAGTGGGAAACGCTGCTCGGATGTTCGCCGTTTTTGGCCGAGTGAGTGCTGGCACACGGGCGAAGCCAAACGGGGCCGATTACGGCACGATATCGGCGTCTTTCGACGTGCCCGCCGGCGACCGTCGCACGAGTACGGTAAACCGCGTCAGCCCGGGCGGAGTTCGGGACGCCGATGCGAAAGTGGAGAACGCCGCTCGGATCTTCGCCGTTTTTGGAGGAGTGAGTGGCGGCACTCCGGAGAAGCCAAGGAGCGCCAATTAGCGCACGATATCGGCGTCTTTCGACGCGCTCGCCGGCGACCGTCGCACGAGTAGGGCAAACCGCGTCTGCCGGGGCGGGGTTTACGACGCCGACGCAAAAGTGGGAACCGCCGCTCGGATGTTGGCCGTTTTTGGCAGAGTGAGTGCTGGCACTCCGGCGACGCGAAAGAGCGCGAATGCGCCCACGAAAGTGGCGTATTTGGACGTGCGTGACGGCGACCGCTGCAGGAGTACGAAAAACCACGTCAGCCGGGGCGAGCGACACACGGCGGTCTGGGTGCTTATCGCTGCTATTATAGGGGCACCCCGGCAGACGCAGAAAAAAAAAAAAAATTTTCGACCTTCTTTTTTGCTGGTCGAGCTCGGGTAACCCAGGTCGCAATGGGAGCCGCGCACGAAAGCGGCGTCGCGAGACGCGTTCGCGGTCGCTAGTCGCACGAGCTCGGCAACCGCGTCAGCCGGCGCGGAGTTCGGGATGCCGACGGCTAAGTGGGTACCGCTGCTCGGATGTTCGCCGTTTTTGGCCGAGTGAGTGCTGGCACTCCGGTGAAGCCAAGGAGCGCCAATTCGTGCACGATATCGGCGTCTTTCGACGTGCCCGCCGGCCACCGCCGCACGAGTACGGCAAACCGCGTCTGCCGGGGCGGGGTTCGCGACGCGTACGCAATAGTGGGAACCGTCGCTCGGATGTTCGTCGTCTTTGGCCGAGCGAGTGCTGGCACTCCGGCGAAGCGAAACGGGGCCGATTCGGGCACGATATCGGCGTATTTCGACGTGCTCGCCGGCGACCGTCGCACGAGTACGGCAAAGCGCGTCTGCCGGGGCGAGGTTTGCGACGCCGACGAAAAAGTGGGAAGCGCCGCTCGGATCTTCGCCGTTTTTGCAGGAGTGAGTGGCGGCCCTCCTGCGAGACCAAGAAGCATCGACTCGCGCACGATATCGGTGTCTTTCGACGTGCCCGCCGGCCACCGCCGCACGAGTACGGCAAACCGCGTATGCCGGGGCGGGGTTGGCGACGCCGACGCAAAAGTGGGAACCGCCACTAGGATGTTCGCCGTTTTTGGCAGAGTGAGTGCTGGCACTCCGGCGAAGCCGAACGGAGCCGATTCGGGCACGATATCGGCGTCTTTCCACGTGCTCGCCGGCGACCGTCGCACGAGTACGGTAAACCGCGTCAGCCGGGGCGGAGTTCGGGACGCCGATGCGAAAGTGGGAAGCGCCGCTCGGATCTTCGCCGTTTTTGGAGGAGTCAGTGGCGGCACTCCGGTGAAGCCAAGGTGCGCCAATTCGCGCACGATATCGGCGTCTTTCGACGTGCCCGCCGGCCACCGTCGCACGAGTACGGCAAACCTCGTCTGCCGGGGCGGGGTTTGCGACGCCGACGCAAAAGTGGGAACCGCCGCTCGGATGTTCGCCGTTTTTGGCAGAGTGAGTGCTGGCACTCCGGCGAAGCGAAAGAGCGCGAATGCGCCCACGAAAGTGGCGTGTTTGGACGTGCTTGACGACGACCACCGCAGGAAAACGAAAAACCACGTCAGCCGGGGCGAGCGACCCATGGCGGTCTGGGTGCTTATCGCTGCTATTATAGGGGCACCCCGGCAGACGCAAAAAAAAAAAAAATTTTTTTCGACATTCTTTTTTGCTCGTCGACCTCGGGTGACCCAGGTCGCAGTGGGAGCCGCGCACGAAAGCGGCGTCGCGAGACGGCTTCGCGGTCGCTAGTCGCACGAGCTCGGCAACCGCGTCTGCCGGGGCGGAGTTCGGGACGCCGACGGCTAAGTGGGAACCGCCGCTCGGATGTTCGCCGTTTGTGGCCGAGTGAGTGCTGGCACTCCGGCGAAGCCAAACGGGGCCGATTCCGGCACGATATCGGCGTCTTTCTACGTGCTCGCCGGCGACCGTCGCACGAGTACGGCAAAGTGCGTCTGCCGGGGCGGGGTTTGCGACGCGTACGCAATAGTGAGAACCGTCGCTCGGATGTTCGTCGTCTTTCGCCGAGCCAGTGCTGGCACTCCGGCGAAGCCGAACGGAGCCGATTCGGGCACGATATCGGCGTCTTTCCACGTGCTCGCCGGCGACCGTCGCACGAGTACGGTAAACCGCGTCAGCCGGGGCGGAGTTCGGGACGCCGATGCGAAAGTGGGAAGCGCCGCTCGGATCTTCGCCGTTTTTGGAGGAGTCAGTGGCGGCACTCCGGTGAAGCCAAGGTGCGCCAATTCGCGCACGATATCGGCGTCTTTCGACGTGCCCGCCGGCCACCGTCGCACGAGTACGGCAAACCTCGTCTGCCGGGGCGGGGTTTGCGACGCCGACGCAAAAGTGGGAACCGCCGCTCGGATGTTCGCCGTTTTTGGCAGAGTGAGTGCTGGCACTCCGGCGAAGCGAAAGAGCGTGAATGCGCCCACGAAAGTAGCGTATTTGGACGTGCTTGACGGCGACCGCCGCAGGAGTACGAAAAACCACGTCAGCCGGGGCGAGCGACCCACGGCGGTCTGGGTGCTTATCGCTGCTATTATAGGGGCACCCCGGCAGACGCAGAAAGAAAAAAAAAATGGGGACATGGCGTGCGTCACCGTGCGGCTTCGCAGCGTTGCCGAAGTCGCCGAGCCCTTCGACTGAGCCGAACGGCGGACAGGGAACGTTGGTCGGCCGTTCTAACCTGTCGGTGCCACGCCGAGACGTCGTTAAGGAAAACCGCGTCGTGGGCCTCTACGACGCCGTCGAGTCGTTGTACGTTTGGTGTCCAGCGTGTCGGCGGCGAGTAGCGGACACGTCGTTCACGACTTCGGTCTTTCGCAGTCGACGCGAACTTGCGGAGAGTCGTGGTGCCTCACGTTTTCGGCAGAAACCGCGGCGGAATTTTCCCGTGCGTGCGCGCACGACCTCGGTGCTGTGCCGTCAGCGTAGTGTTGCACAAACTCGTGGCCTACCCAAGGTGCGGTACGTTTGCGGCCGTATCCTCGGTGGGAATTTCGTGAGTAGGGTCGCAAATTCTACGACCTCGGCGGGTTTGAGAGCGACGTAGACTTGTGGCACGCTCAACATGCCACACGTTTCGGGGCACACCCGCGGTGAAATTTTCTCGAGTACGCTCATATTAGGGCCCAAGGAGGTCTGGGTACTTATCGCTGCTATTATGTGGGGGTTCTCGTGAGCGGCGTACGCGAAAGCGACCGGGTGTCTGATATGCGGCGGGCTTCGGCCTCGTCAAGCGTGTCCTCGGGTCTGCTCCAGGGGAATCCACGGCAGTCGTCTGCAGCCTCATCCGCTTGATGCGTTAGGGGCTGGTTGTCGGACGGTGCCGTTTTACCACGATATCGAGGTGTGTTCCGTGTCGTCCTCGGGCGATTCAGATGCGAAAGCGCCGAAGACGCGGGCGTGACCCGTCGTCTGGCGGCTTTGCAGTCTCGGCTCCGTTGCTAGTTCCGGCCGGTCCACCGACAGTGCAGCGGGCTTGGGCAACCCGCACGGCGCGACCGAGTCGATGCAACGAAAAAGAGCGAGCATGAACGTGCTTCTTGCCGCACGGCTCCCACTCGTCTTTCGGGAAGGTTGTGCCGTAGCGAGCTCGAACGCCGTCATCTCGGAGTGCAAAATAAGCGTGTTGGGGCGCCTGAAGGTGGCCTCCGCCGCACACAGACTGCGTCCGGCCCGCCGAGGGCGAGGACGGACGCGCAGTCGAACGATTACCTGGTTGATCCTGCCAGTAATCATATGCTTGTCTCAAAGATTAAGCCATGCATGTCTAAGTACATGCCGAAATAAGGCGAAACCGCGAATGGCTCATTAAATCAGTTATGGTTCCTTAGATCGTTTCTTCCTACTTGGATAACTGTGGCAATTCTAGAGCTAATACATGCAGTGAGCCTGGAGCCCTTTGGGTAACGGGTGCTTTTATTAGACCAAGATCGATCGGGTTTCGGCCCGTATTGTGTGGTGACTCTGGATAACTTTGTGCTGATCGCATGGCCACGAGCCGGCGACGTTTCTTTCAAGTGTCTGCCTTATCAACTTTCGATGGTAGGTTACTTGCTTACCATGGTTGTTACGGGTAACGGAGAATCAGGGTTCGATTCCGGAGAGGGAGCCTGAGAAACGGCTACCACATCCAAGGAAGGCAGCAGGCGCGCAAATTACCCACTCCCGGCACGGGGAGGTAGTGACGAAAAATAACAATACGGGACTCTTTTGAGGCCCCGTAATTGAAATGAGTACACTCTAAATCCTTTAACGAGGATCAATTGGAGGGCAAGTCTGGTGCCAGCAGCCGCGGTAATTCCAGCTCCAATAGCGTATACTAAAGCTGCTGCGGTTAAAAAGCTCGTAGTTGGATCTCAGTTCCAGACGAGTAGTGCATCTACCCGATGCGACGGCTCGGACTGAACATCATGCCGGTTCTTTCTTGGTGCACTTCATTGTGTGCCTCGAGATGGCCGGTGCTTTTACTTTGAAAAAATTAGAGTGCTCAACGCAGGCGAGTCGCCTGAATAAACTTGCATGGAATAATAGAACAAGACCTCGTTTCTGTTCTGTTGGTTTTTGGAATACGAGGTAATGATTAAGAGGGACGGACGGGGGCATTCGTATTGCGGCGCTAGAGGTGAAATTCTTGGACCGTCGCAAGACGAACTACTGCGAAAGCATTTGCCAAGAATGTTTTCATTGATCAAGAACGAAAGTCAGAGGTTCGAAGGCGATCAGATACCGCCCTAGTTCTGACCATAAACGATGCCAACCAGCGATCCGCCTGAGTTACTCAAATGACTCGGCGGGCAGCTTCCGGGAAACCAAAGTATTTGGGTTCCGGGGGAAGTATGGTTGCAAAGCTGAAACTTAAAGGAATTGACGGAAGGGCACCACCAGGAGTGGAGCCTGCGGCTTAATTTGACTCAACACGGGAAAACTTACCCGGCCCGGACACTGGGAGGATTGACAGATTGAGAGCTCTTTCTTGATTCGGTGGATGGTGGTGCATGGCCGTTCTTAGTTGGTGGAGCGATTTGTCTGGTTAATTCCGATAACGAACGAGACTCTAGCCTATTAAATAGGTGCGGGGTTCCCAGCACCTTACAACCTTCTTAGAGGGACAAGCGGCTCCTAGCCGCACGAAACAGAGCAATAACAGGTCTGTGATGCCCTTAGATGTCCGGGGCCGCACGCGCGCTACACTGAAGGAAGCAGCGTGTCTTTATCCCTGTCTGAAAAGACTGGGTAACCCGTGGAACTTCTTTCGTGATTGGGATAGGGGCTTGCAATTGTTCCCCTTGAACGAGGAATTCCCAGTAAGCGCGAGTCATAAGCTCGCGTTGATTACGTCCCTGCCCTTTGTACACACCGCCCGTCGCTACTACCGATTGAATGATTTAGTGAGGTCTTCGGACCGATGTCCGGCGCGGCCTTTCGGTTGCGCCGGTCTGTTGGAAAGATGACCAAACTTGATCATTTAGAGGAAGTAAAAGTCGTAACAAGGTTTCCGTAGGTGAACCTGCGGAAGGATCATTAACGGATTGTGAAGGGTGAGCGCCTCAGCTGCGTCTGCGCCCGACACTTTCTGCCGCTGACCCCGTTTGGACGCGGGGTCGGCTTTTCCCCACGGGGCTGCCTGAATGTGGAGCGGCACCCCGTGACAAATTGTTGCGCCCAGCGGACGCCAACACCGCGACCTTGGACGGTCGGCCAGGTGGCGGACGCGGGTACAAACGGCGCAACGCACTCATAGGTCGGCTTTCGACCCGCCACTGCACCGTGGCTCGAAGCGCTCGAAATGCGCGACCCGACCGCTGCGGGACCGCCTAGTACTGTAAACAGGAGCGGCGGAGCGCGAACGGCGAGTCGTGGTTACGTCGGTAGAAGGCGAGGCTGCGCGTTCCCGAAACGCCAGCCGAGTGCCCTCCCGACCGTTCGAGCGTGCAAGAACGAGACCCGACAATCGCGCGGCGACTGCCAAGTACGAGAGGAACGGCACAAGCGTCGGCGGTCGGTCAAGGAACTGGCGATGTGACGGGTCCGCTGTGCACCAGTGCATACCGTCCCGCCGTCCGCGGCAAGCGCCTCCGCGTCCTCGGGTGACGGAGGCTGCCGGTCGGTTCTTGCAGGCGAGGGATCTCGCTGGCACCGGTTCGCGTTGACGCGCGGCCGGTCATGGCACGGCGATGCGACGGCCGAGGTGCGCAGTACTCGATGGAGGAACCGCACGCTCCGATGACCGTCCCGCCCTCCGCGGCGTATGCGTACCGACCGTAATGGTTGCAGCAGCGCCGGCCGGCTTTTGAATTCGCCACACGAAACACGGTGCGAGATCGCGGTTAGGGGAGCGTCGACGTTGCCAGGCGTTTTGCTTGCTGCCGAGGGAAAGGCGGCACGGCCACGTCGCGCTCGTCGCGATTAGCGGGTCTGCGCGCTTTGGGAAGGTGCCGCAACGACTTGCCGAAAGAGGAAGCACGGAAGAACGAGGGACTTGGACGTCCCGACAATTGAACGCACTTGCGGCCAGG
>NW_027464772.1:37500-52500 GCF_043290135.1 Rhipicephalus microplus | reverse complement strand
GTGTCGGAGAAAACAGAGTGCCGCGCGTAACGAGGGGCGCGCGTGTTACAGAGAGATATGCCCAAACGCATGAAAGTGTACGCAGGTGTCCTAAGGCAGTTTTTTTTTTTTTTCCTCATTTTGATGTCGCCCCGGCTGACGTGGTTTTCGTTTTTCCGTGCCGCCCCGGCTGACGCGGTTTTCGTTTTTCCGTGCCGCCCCGGCTGACGCAGTTTTTGCGCCGCCCCGGCTGACGCGGTTTTCGCGCCGCCCCGGCTGACGCGGTTCCGACTTTGCACTTTTTGGCTCACCCCGGCTGGCGGCCCACTCACTCGATCGCCAGGTCTGTTTGCCCCGGTGGTTCCACCGCCAGGCTTAAGCGCGAACTTTTTTTGTTTGTTTTCTTTTGATTAAGCGCAAGCTTTTTTCTTTGTTTTCTTTTGATTAAGCGCGGGCTTTTTTCTTTGTTTTTTTTGCATTCGCCCCGGCAGACGCGGTTTTTGCGCCGCCCCGGCTGACGCGGTTTTTGCCGCCCCGGCTGACGCAGTTCGGACTTAGCACTTTTCGGCTGTGCCTGGCTGGCGGCCCACTCACTCGATCGCCATGTCTGTTTGCCACAGTTTTCCCGGTGGTGCCGCACCCGGGCTCGCCCCGGCTGACGCGGTTTCGTGCCGCCCCGGCAGACGCGGTTTTCGCGCCGCCCCGGCTGACGCGGTTTCGTGCCGCCCCGGCAGACGCGGTTTTTTGCCGCCCCGGCTGACGCAGTTCGGACTTGGCACTTTTTGGCTGAGCCTTGCTGGCGGCCCACTCACTCGATCGCCATGTCTGTTTGCCACAGTTTTCCCGGTGGTGCCGCACCCGGGCTCGCCCCGGCAGACGCGTTTTTTTTTTCTTTCGCCCCGGCTGACGCAGTTTTCGCGCCGCCCCGGCAGACGCGGTTTTCGCGCCGCCCCGGCAGACGCGGTTTTTTGCGCCGCCCCGGCTGACGCAGTTCGGACTTGGCACTTTTTGGCTGAGCCTGGCTGGCGGCCCACTCACTCGATCGCCATGTCTGTTTGCCACAGTTTTCCCGGTGGTGCCGCACCCGGGCTCGCCCCGGCTGACGCAGTTTTCGCGCCGCCCCGGCTGACGCGGTTTCGTGCCGCCCCGGCAGACGCGGTTTTTTGCGCCGCCCCGGCTGACGCGGTTTTTTGCCGCCCCGGCTGACGCAGTTCGGACTTGGCACTTTTCGGCTGTGCCTGGCTGGCGGCCCACTCACTCGATCGCCATGTCTGTTTGCCACAGTTTTCCCGGTGGTGCCGCACCCGGGCTCGCCCCGGCAGACGCGTTTTTTTTTTTTTCTTTCGCCCCGGCTGACGCAGTTTTCGCGCCGCCCCGGCTGACGCGGTTTCGTGCCGCCCCGGCAGACGCGGTTTTTTGCGCCGCCCCGGCTGACGCGGTTTTTGCCGCCCCGGCTGACGCAGTTCGGACTTGGCACTTTTTGGCTGAGCCTGGCTGGTGGCCCACTCACTCGATCGCCATGTCTGTTAGCCACAGTTTTCCCGGTGGTGCCGCACCCGGGCTCGCCCCGGCTGACGCAGTTTTCGCGCCGCCCCGGCTGACGCGGTTTCGTGCCGCCCCGGCAGACGCGGTTTTCGCGCCGCCCCGGCTGACGCGGTTTTTGCCGCCCCGGCTGACGCAGTTCGGACTTAGCACTTTTCGGCTGTGCCTGGCTGGCGGCCCACTCACTCGATCGCCATGTCTGTTTGCCACAGTTTTCCCGGTGGTGCCGCACCCGGGCTCGCCCCGGCTGACGCAGTTTTCGCGCCGCCCCGGCTGACGCGGTTTCGTGCCGCCCCGGCAGACGCGGTTTTCGCGCCGCCCCGGCTGACGCGGTTTCGTGCCGCCCCGGCAGACGCGGTTTTTTGCCGCCCCAGCTGACGCAGTTCGGACTTAGCACTTTTTGGCTGAGCCTTGCTGGCGGCCCACTCACTCGATCGCCATGTCTGTTTGCCACAGTTTTCCCGGTGGTGCCGCACCCGGGCTCGCCCCGGCAGACGCGTTTTTTTTTTTCTTTCGCCCCGGCTGACGCAGTTTTCGCGCCGCCCCGGCAGACGCGGTTTTCGCGCCGCCCCGGCAGACGCGGTTTTTTGCGCCGCCCCGGCTGACGCGGTTTTTTGCCGCCCCGGCTGACGCAGTTCGGACTTGGCACTTTTTGGCTGAGCCTGGCTGGCGGCCCACTCACTCGATCGCCATGTCTGTTTGCCACAGTTTTCCCGGTGGTGCCGCACCCGGGCTCGCCCCGGCTGACGCAGTTTTCGCGCCGCCCCGGCTGACGCGGTTTCGTGCCGCCCCGGCAGACGCGGTTTTTTGCGCCGCCCCGGCTGACGCGGTTTTTTGCCGCCCCGGCTGACACGGTTCGGACTTTGCACTTTTCGGCTGTGCCTGGCTGGCGGCCCACTCACTCGATCGCCATGTCTGTTTGCCACAGTTTTCCCGGTGGTGCCGCACCCGGGCTCGCCCCGGCAGACGCGTTTTTTTTTTTTTTTCTTTCGCCCCGGCTGACGCAGTTTTCGCGCCGCCCCGGCTGACGCGGTTTCGTGCCGCCCCGGCAGACGCGGTTTTTTGCGCCGCCCCGGCTGACGTGGTTTTTGCCGCCCCGGCTGACGCAGTTCGGACTTTGCACTTTTTGGCTGAGCCTGGCTGGCGGCCCACTCACTCGATCGCCATGTCTGTTTGCCACAGTTTTCCCGGTGGTGCCGCACCCGGGCTCGCCCCGGCAGACGCGTTTTTTTTTTTCCTTCGCCCCGGCAGACGTGGTTCCCCCCCCCTCCGTCTTTCTTTTTGTTTTTTTTTTTCGCCGCGGCTGAAGTGGATTTTTCGGTGCCTCGACGCCCCGGTAGTCGCGGTTTTTCCGTTTCCGCACGGCCCCGGCTGACGCTGCTCGGTCACAGTCGCCTTTTGTGGTGATTGCAGACTTCTTGAGCGCGGGTGTTTTTTTTTTTTTGTTGTTGTTGTTGTTTTATTACGCATTCGCTCCAGCAGACGCTGTTTAGACTTTTTGTTTCCTCTTTTATCCTGCGACGAGGTGACGAGGTTTATTCGGTGCCCCGCCGCCCCGGCTGAAGTGATTTTTCCTGTCCCGTGCCGCCCCGGCTGACGCGGTTCCGACTTTGCACTTTTTGGCTCACCCCGGCTGGCGGCCCACTCACTCGATCGCCAGGTCTGTTTGCCCCGGTGGTTCCACCGCCAGGCTTAAGCGCGAACTTTTTTTGTTTGTTTTCTTTTGATTAAGCGCAAGCTTTTTTCTTTGTTTTCTTTTGATTAAGCGCGGGCTTTTTTCTTTGTTTTTTTTGCATTCGCCCCGGCAGACGCGGTTTTTGCGCCGCCCCGGCTGACGCGGTTTTTGCCGCCCCGGCTGACGCAGTTCGGACTTAGCACTTTTCGGCTGTGCCTGGCTGGCGGCCCACTCACTCGATCGCCATGTCTGTTTGCCACAGTTTTCCCGGTGGTGCCGCACCCGGGCTCGCCCCGGCTGACGCGGTTTCGTGCCGCCCCGGCAGACGCGGTTTTCGCGCCGCCCCGGCTGACGCGGTTTCGTGCCGCCCCGGCAGACGCGGTTTTTTGCCGCCCCGGCTGACGCAGTTCGGACTTGGCACTTTTTGGCTGAGCCTTGCTGGCGGCCCACTCACTCGATCGCCATGTCTGTTTGCCACAGTTTTCCCGGTGGTGCCGCACCCGGGCTCGCCCCGGCAGACGCGTTTTTTTTTTCTTTCGCCCCGGCTGACGCAGTTTTCGCGCCGCCCCGGCAGACGCGGTTTTCGCGCCGCCCCGGCAGACGCTGTTTTTTGCGCCGCCCCGGCTGACGCAGTTCGGACTTGGCACTTTTTGGCTGAGCCTGGCTGGCGGCCCACTCACTCGATCGCCATGTCTGTTTGCCACAGTTTTCCCGGTGGTGCCGCACCCGGGCTCGCCCCGGCTGACGCAGTTTTCGCGCCGCCCCGGCTGACGCGGTTTCGTGCCGCCCCGGCAGACGCGGTTTTTTGCGCCGCCCCGGCTGACGCGGTTTTTTGCCGCCCCGGCTGACGCAGTTCGGACTTGGCACTTTTCGGCTGTGCCTGGCTGGCGGCCCACTCACTCGATCGCCATGTCTGTTTGCCACAGTTTTCCCGGTGGTGCCGCACCCGGGCTCGCCCCGGCAGACGCGTTTTTTTTTTTTCTTTCGCCCCGGCTGACGCAGTTTTCGCGCCGCCCCGGCTGACGCGGTTTCGTGCCGCCCCGGCAGACGCGGTTTTTTGCGCCGCCCCGGCTGACGCGGTTTTTGCCGCCCCGGCTGACGCAGTTCGGACTTAGCACTTTTTGGCTGAGCCTGGCTGGTGGCCCACTCACTCGATCGCCATGTCTGTTAGCCACAGTTTTCCCGGTGGTGCCGCACCCGGGCTCGCCCCGGCTGACGCAGTTTTCGCGCCGCCCCGGCTGACGCGGTTTCGTGCCGCCCCGGCAGACGCGGTTTTCGCGCCGCCCCGGCTGACGCGGTTTTTGCCGCCCCGGCTGACGCAGTTCGGACTTAGCACTTTTCGGCTGTGCCTGGCTGGCGGCCCACTCACTCGATCGCCATGTCTGTTTGCCACAGTTTTCCCGGTGGTGCCGCACCCGGGCTCGCCCCGGCTGACGCAGTTTTCGCGCCGCCCCGGCTGACGCGGTTTCGTGCCGCCCCGGCAGACGCGGTTTTCGCGCCGCCCCGGCTGACGCGGTTTCGTGCCGCCCCGGCAGACGCGGTTTTTTGCCGCCCCAGCTGACGCAGTTCGGACTTAGCACTTTTTGGCTGAGCCTTGCTGGCGGCCCACTCACTCGATCGCCATGTCTGTTTGCCACAGTTTTCCCGGTGGTGCCGCACCCGGGCTCGCCCCGGCAGACGCGTTTTTTTTTTTCTTTCGCCCCGGCTGACGCAGTTTTCGCGCCGCCCCGGCAGACGCGGTTTTCGCGCCGCCCCGGCAGACGCGGTTTTTTGCGCCGCCCCGGCTGACGCGGTTTTTTGCCGCCCCGGCTGACGCAGTTCGGACTTGGCACTTTTTGGCTGAGCCTGGCTGGCGGCCCACTCACTCGATCGCCATGTCTGTTTGCCACAGTTTTCCCGGTGGTGCCGCACCCGGGCTCGCCCCGGCTGACGCAGTTTTCGCGCCGCCCCGGCTGACGCGGTTTCGTGCCGCCCCGGCAGACGCGGTTTTTTGCGCCGCCCCGGCTGACGCGGTTTTTTGCCGCCCCGGCTGACACGGTTCGGACTTTGCACTTTTCGGCTGTGCCTGGCTGGCGGCCCACTCACTCGATCGCCATGTCTGTTTGCCACAGTTTTCCCGGTGGTGCCGCACCCGGGCTCGCCCCGGCAGACGCGTTTTTTTTTTTTTTTCTTTCGCCCCGGCTGACGCAGTTTTCGCGCCGCCCCGGCTGACGCGGTTTCGTGCCGCCCCGGCAGACGCGGTTTTTTGCGCCGCCCCGGCTGACGTGGTTTTTGCCGCCCCGGCTGACGCAGTTCGGACTTTGCACTTTTTGGCTGAGCCTGGCTGGCGGCCCACTCACTCGATCGCCATGTCTGTTTGCCACAGTTTTCCCGGTGGTGCCGCACCCGGGCTCGCCCCGGCAGACGCGTTTTTTTTTTTTCCTTCGCCCCGGCAGACGTGGTTCCCCCCCCCCCCCCTCCGTCTTTCTTTTTGTTTTTTTTTTTCGCCGCGGCTGAAGTGGATTTTTCGGTGCCTCGACGCCCCGGTAGTCGCGGTTTTTCCGTTTCCGCACGGCCCCGGCTGACGCTGCTCGGTCACAGTCGCCTTTTGTGGTGATTGCAGACTTCTTGAGCGCGGGTGTTTTTTTTTTTGTTGTTGTTGTTGTTTTATTACGCATTCGCTCCAGCAGACGCTGTTTAGACTTTTTGTTTCCTCTTTTATCCTGCGACGAGGTGACGAGGTTTATTCGGTGCCCCGCCGCCCCGGCTGAAGTGATTTTTCCTGTCCCGTGCCGCCCCGGCTGACGCGGTTGGGACTTCGCGTTTGTTCGGCCGCCACGGGTTTTGGCGCACTCGCTCGGTTGCTTGTTGTTGCCACTTGTTGCGAACCCAGGTTTCTTGAGCGAGCGCGGGCGTTTTTTCTTCCTTTCTTTCTTTGTTCTATGTGTTAGCGAATCGGCCTTTAATATCACACGAGGACTCACAACCAACAATTTTCAGTTTGAAGTGTAAAAAATCTGCAGGTGTTGACGTAACTGACTTGCCCCGTACCCTTGAGTACATCCATGAAGTTCTCGTAGTACTACTAAATCGCATTATTCCAAGTGGAGAAATTCCCATAAACTTGCAAACCTCTACACGAAAATCGGTGCGCGTGATAAAGTTGAAAATTATCGTCCGATATCAAATGTGCCTTCTATAACACAAATTCTAGGAAAAAAAAAAAAAAAAACACTTGTTCGCCGTTTTCTGCGCCGTGACTGGCAGCACTCCGGCGAAGCGAAACGGGGTCGATTCGAGCACGATATCGGCGTCTTTCGACGTGCTCGCCGGCGACCGTCGCACGAGTACGTCGCACGAGCGCGTCTGCCGGGGCGCCGTTTGCGAAGCCGACGCAAAAGTGGGAACCGCCGCTCGGATGATCGCCGCTTTCGGCAGAGTGAGTGTTGGCACTCCGGGGAAGCGAAACAGCGTGAATGCGCCCACGAAATCGGCGTATTTTGAAGTGCCCGCCGGCGACCGTCGCACGAGTACGGTAAACCGCGTCAGCCGGGGCGTAGTTCGGGACGCCGACGAAAAAGTGGGAAGCGCAACTCGGATCTTCGCCGTTTTTGCAGGAGTGAGTGGCGGCCCTCCTGCGAGACCAAGAAGCATCGATTCGTGCACGAATTCGGCGCCTTTCGACGTGATCGCCGGCGACCGTCGCTCGAGTAGGGCAAACCGCGTCTGCCGGGGCGGGCTTCGGGACGCCGATGCGAAAGTGGGAAACGCTGCTCGGATGTTCGCCGTTTTTGGCCGAGTGAGTGCTGGCACACGGGCGAAGCCAAACGGGGCCGATTACGGCACGATATCGGCGTCTTTCGACGTGCCCGCCGGCGACCGTCGCACGAGTACGGTAAACCGCGTCAGCCCGGGCGGAGTTCGGGACGCCGATGCGAAAGTGGAGAACGCCGCTCGGATCTTCGCCGTTTTTGGAGGAGTGAGTGGCGGCACTCCGGAGAAGCCAAGGAGCGCCAATTAGCGCACGATATCGGCGTCTTTCGACGCGCTCGCCGGCGACCGTCGCACGAGTAGGGCAAACCGCGTCTGCCGGGGCGGGGTTTACGACGCCGACGCAAAAGTGGGAACCGCCGCTCGGATGTTGGCCGTTTTTGGCAGAGTGAGTGCTGGCACTCCGGCGACGCGAAAGAGCGCGAATGCGCCCACGAAAGTGGCGTATTTGGACGTGCGTGACGGCGACCGCTGCAGGAGTACGAAAAACCACGTCAGCCGGGGCGAGCGACACACGGCGGTCTGGGTGCTTATCGCTGCTATTATAGGGGCACCCCGGCAGACGCAGAAAAAAAAAAAAAAATTTTCGACCTTCTTTTTTGCTGGTCGAGCTCGGGTAACCCAGGTCGCAATGGGAGCCGCGCACGAAAGCGGCGTCGCGAGACGCGTTCGCGGTCGCTAGTCGCACGAGCTCGGCAACCGCGTCAGCCGGCGCGGAGTTCGGGATGCCGACGGCTAAGTGGGTACCGCTGCTCGGATGTTCGCCGTTTTTGGCCGAGTGAGTGCTGGCACTCCGGTGAAGCCAAGGAGCGCCAATTCGTGCACGATATCGGCGTCTTTCGACGTGCCCGCCGGCCACCGCCGCACGAGTACGGCAAACCGCGTCTGCCGGGGCGGGGTTCGCGACGCGTACGCAATAGTGGGAACCGTCGCTCGGATGTTCGTCGTCTTTGGCCGAGCGAGTGCTGGCACTCCGGCGAAGCGAAACGGGGCCGATTCGGGCACGATATCGGCGTATTTCGACGTGCTCGCCGGCGACCGTCGCACGAGTACGGCAAAGCGCGTCTGCCGGGGCGAGGTTTGCGACGCCGACGAAAAAGTGGGAAGCGCCGCTCGGATCTTCGCCGTTTTTGCAGGAGTGAGTGGCGGCCCTCCTGCGAGACCAAGAAGCATCGACTCGCGCACGATATCGGTGTCTTTCGACGTGCCCGCCGGCCACCGCCGCACGAGTACGGCAAACCGCGTATGCCGGGGCGGGGTTGGCGACGCCGACGCAAAAGTGGGAACCGCCACTAGGATGTTCGCCGTTTTTGGCAGAGTGAGTGCTGGCACTCCGGCGAAGCGAAAGAGCGCGAATGCGCCCACGAAAGTGGCGTGTTTGGACGTGCTTGACGACGACCACCGCAGGAAAACGAAAAACCACGTCAGCCGGGGCGAGCGACCCATGGCGGTCTGGGTGCTTATCGCTGCTATTATAGGGGCACCCCGGCAGACGCAAAAAAAAAAAAAAAAATTTTTTTCGACATTCTTTTTTGCTCGTCGACCTCGGGTGACCCAGGTCGCAGTGGGAGCCGCGCACGAAAGCGGCGTCGCGAGACGGCTTCGCGGTCGCTAGTCGCACGAGCTCGGCAACCGCGTCTGCCGGGGCGGAGTTCGGGACGCCGACGGCTAAGTGGGAACCGCCGCTCGGATGTTCGCCGTTTGTGGCCGAGTGAGTGCTGGCACTCCGGCGAAGCCAAACGGGGCCGATTCCGGCACGATATCGGCGTCTTTCTACGTGCTCGCCGGCGACCGTCGCACGAGTACGGCAAAGTGCGTCTGCCGGGGCGGGGTTTGCGACGCGTACGCAATAGTGAGAACCGTCGCTCGGATGTTCGTCGTCTTTCGCCGAGCCAGTGCTGGCAATCCGGCGAAGCCGAACGGAGCCGATTCGGGCACGATATCGGCGTCTTTCCACGTGCTCGCCGGCGACCGTCGCACGAGTACGGTAAACCGCGTCAGCCGGGGCGGAGTTCGGGACGCCGATGCGAAAGTGGGAAGCGCCGCTCGGATCTTCGCCGTTTTTGGAGGAGTCAGTGGCGGCACTCCGGTGAAGCCAAGGTGCGCCAATTCGCGCACGATATCGGCGTCTTTCGACGTGCCCGCCGGCCACCGTCGCACGAGTACGGCAAACCTCGTCTGCCGGGGCGGGGTTTGCGACGCCGACGCAAAAGTGGGAACCGCCGCTCGGATGTTCGCCGTTTTTGGCAGAGTGAGTGCTGGCACTCCGGCGAAGCGAAAGAGCGCGAATGCGCCCACGAAAGTGGCGTGTTTGGACGTGCTTGACGACGACCACCGCAGGAAAACGAAAAACCACGTCAGCCGGGGCGAGCGACCCATGGCGGTCTGGGTGCTTATCGCTGCTATTATAGGGGCACCCCGGCAGACGCAAAAAAAAAAAAAATTTTTTTCGACATTCTTTTTTGCTCGTCGACCTCGGGTGACCCAGGTCGCAGTGGGAGCCGCGCACGAAAGCGGCGTCGCGAGACGGCTTCGCGGTCGCTAGTCGCACGAGCTCGGCAACCGCGTCTGCCGGGGCGGAGTTCGGGACGCCGACGGCTAAGTGGGAACCGCCGCTCGGATGTTCGCCGTTTGTGGCCGAGTGAGTGCTGGCACTCCGGCGAAGCCAAACGGGGCCGATTCCGGCACGATATCGGCGTCTTTCTACGTGCTCGCCGGCGACCGTCGCACGAGTACGGCAAAGTGCGTCTGCCGGGGCGGGGTTTGCGACGCGTACGCAATAGTGAGAACCGTCGCTCGGATGTTCGTCGTCTTTCGCCGAGCCAGTGCTGGCACTCCGGCGAAGCCGAACGGAGCCGATTCGGGCACGATATCGGCGTCTTTCCACGTGCTCGCCGGCGACCGTCGCACGAGTACGGTAAACCGCGTCAGCCGGGGCGGAGTTCGGGACGCCGATGCGAAAGTGGGAAGCGCCGCTCGGATCTTCGCCGTTTTTGGAGGAGTCAGTGGCGGCACTCCGGTGAAGCCAAGGTGCGCCAATTCGCGCACGATATCGGCGTCTTTCGACGTGCCCGCCGGCCACCGTCGCACGAGTACGGCAAACCTCGTCTGCCGGGGCGGGGTTTGCGACGCCGACGCAAAAGTGGGAACCGCCGCTCGGATGTTCGCCGTTTTTGGCAGAGTGAGTGCTGGCACTCCGGCGAAGCGAAAGAGCGTGAATGCGCCCACGAAAGTAGCGTATTTGGACGTGCTTGACGGCGACCGCCGCAGGAGTACGAAAAACCACGTCAGCCGGGGCGAGCGACCCACGGCGGTCTGGGTGCTTATCGCTGCTATTATAGGGGCACCCCGGCAGACGCAGAAAGAAAAAAAAAAATGGGGACATGGCGTGCGTCACCGTGCGGCTTCGCAGCGTTGCCGAAGTCGCCGAGCCCTTCGACTGAGCCGAACGGCGGACAGGGAACGTTGGTCGGCCGTTCTAACCTGTCGGTGCCACGCCGAGACGTCGTTAAGGAAAACCGCGTCGTGGGCCTCTACGACGCCGTCGAGTCGTTGTACGTTTGGTGTCCAGCGTGTCGGCGGCGAGTAGCGGACACGTCGTTCACGACTTCGGTCTTTCGCAGTCGACGCGAACTTGCGGAGAGTCGTGGTGCCTCACGTTTTCGGCAGAAACCGCGGCGGAATTTTCCCGTGCGTGCGCGCACGACCTCGGTGCTGTGCCGTCAGCGTAGTGTTGCACAAACTCGTGGCCTACCCAAGGTGCGGTACGTTTGCGGCCGTATCCTCGGTGGGAATTTCGTGAGTAGGGTCGCAAATTCTACGACCTCGGCGGGTTTGAGAGCGACGTAGACTTGTGGCACGCTCAACATGCCACACGTTTCGGGGCACACCCGCGGTGAAATTTTCTCGAGTACGCTCGTATTAGGGCCCAAGGAGGTCTGGGTACTTATCGCTGCTATTATGTGGGGGTTCTCGTGAGCGGCGTACGCGAAAGCGACCGGGTGTCTGATATGCGGCGGGCTTCGGCCTCGTCAAGCGTGTCCTCGGGTCTGCTCCAGGGGAATCCACGGCAGTCGTCTGCAGCCTCATCCGCTTGATGCGTTAGGGGCTGGTTGTCGGACGGTGCCGTTTTACCACGATATCGAGGTGTGTTCCGTGTCGTCCTCGGGCGATTCAGTTGCGAAAGCGCCGAAGACGCGGGCGTGACCCGTCGTCTGGCGGCTTTGCAGTCTCGGCTCCGTTGCTAGTTCCGGCCGGTCCACCGACAGTGCAGCGGGCTTGGGCAACCCGCACGGCGCGACCGAGTCGATGCAACGAAAAAGAGCGAGCATGAACGTGCTTCTTGCCGCACGGCTCCCACTCGTCTTTCGGGAAGGTTGTGCCGTAGCGAGCTCGAACGCCGTCATCTCGGAGTGCAAAATAAGCGTGTTGGGGCGCCTGAAGGTGGCCTCCGCCGCACACAGACTGCGTCCGGCCCGCCGAGGGCGAGGACGGACGCGCAGTCGAACGATTACCTGGTTGATCCTGCCAGTAATCATATGCTTGTCTCAAAGATTAAGCCATGCATGTCTAAGTACATGCCGAAATAAGGCGAAACCGCGAATGGCTCATTAAATCAGTTATGGTTCCTTAGATCGTTTCTTCCTACTTGGATAACTGTGGCAATTCTAGAGCTAATACATGCAGTGAGCCTGGAGCCCTTTGGGTAACGGGTGCTTTTATTAGACCAAGATCGATCGGGTTTCGGCCCGTATTGTGTGGTGACTCTGGATAACTTTGTGCTGATCGCATGGCCACGAGCCGGCGACGTTTCTTTCAAGTGTCTGCCTTATCAACTTTCGATGGTAGGTTACTTGCTTACCATGGTTGTTACGGGTAACGGAGAATCAGGGTTCGATTCCGGAGAGGGAGCCTGAGAAACGGCTACCACATCCAAGGAAGGCAGCAGGCGCGCAAATTACCCACTCCCGGCACGGGGAGGTAGTGACGAAAAATAACAATACGGGACTCTTTTGAGGCCCCGTAATTGAAATGAGTACACTCTAAATCCTTTAACGAGGATCAATTGGAGGGCAAGTCTGGTGCCAGCAGCCGCGGTAATTCCAGCTCCAATAGCGTATACTAAAGCTGCTGCGGTTAAAAAGCTCGTAGTTGGATCTCAGTTCCAGACGAGTAGTGCATCTACCCGATGCGACGGCTCGGACTGAACATCATGCCGGTTCTTTCTTGGTGCACTTCATTGTGTGCCTCGAGATGGCCGGTGCTTTTACTTTGAAAAAATTAGAGTGCTCAACGCAGGCGAGTCGCCTGAATAAACTTGCATGGAATAATAGAACAAGACCTCGTTTCTGTTCTGTTGGTTTTTGGAATACGAGGTAATGATTAAGAGGGACGGACGGGGGCATTCGTATTGCGGCGCTAGAGGTGAAATTCTTGGACCGTCGCAAGACGAACTACTGCGAAAGCATTTGCCAAGAATGTTTTCATTGATCAAGAACGAAAGTCAGAGGTTCGAAGGCGATCAGATACCGCCCTAGTTCTGACCATAAACGATGCCAACCAGCGATCCGCCTGAGTTACTCAAATGACTCGGCGGGCAGCTTCCGGGAAACCAAAGTATTTGGGTTCCGGGGGAAGTATGGTTGCAAAGCTGAAACTTAAAGGAATTGACGGAAGGGCACCACCAGGAGTGGAGCCTGCGGCTTAATTTGACTCAACACGGGAAAACTTACCCGGCCCGGACACTGGGAGGATTGACAGATTGAGAGCTCTTTCTTGATTCGGTGGATGGTGGTGCATGGCCGTTCTTAGTTGGTGGAGCGATTTGTCTGGTTAATTCCGATAACGAACGAGACTCTAGCCTATTAAATAGGTGCGGGGTTCCCAGCACCTTACAACCTTCTTAGAGGGACAAGCGGCTCCTAGCCGCACGAAACAGAGCAATAACAGGTCTGTGATGCCCTTAGATGTCCGGGGCCGCACGCGCGCTACACTGAAGGAAGCAGCGTGTCTTTATCCCTGTCTGAAAAGACTGGGTAACCCGTGGAACTTCTTTCGTGATTGGGATAGGGGCTTGCAATTGTTCCCCTTGAACGAGGAATTCCCAGTAAGCGCGAGTCATAAGCTCGCGTTGATTACGTCCCTGCCCTTTGTACACACCGCCCGTCGCTACTACCGATTGAATGATTTAGTGAGGTCTTCGGACCGATGTCCGGCGCGGCCTTTCGGTTGCGCCGGTCTGTTGGAAAGATGACCAAACTTGATCATTTAGAGGAAGTAAAAGTCGTAACAAGGTTTCCGTAGGTGAACCTGCGGAAGGATCATTAACGGATTGTGAAGGGTGAGCGCCTCAGCTGCGTCTGCGCCCGACACTTTCTGCCGCTGACCCCGTTTGGACGCGGGGTCGGCTTTTCCCCACGGGGCTGCCTGAATGTGGAGCGGCACCCCGTGACAAATTGTTGCGCCCAGCGGACGCCAACACCGCGACCTTGGACGGTCGGCCAGGTGGCGGACGCGGGTACAAACGGCGCAACGCACTCATAGGTCGGCTTTCGACCCGCCACTGCACCGTGGCTCGAAGCGCTCGAAATGCGCGACCCGACCGCTGCGGGACCGCCTAGTACTGTAAACAGGAGCGGCGGAGCGCGAACGGCGAGTCGTGGTTACGTCGGTAGAAGGCGAGGCTGCGCGTTCCCGAAACGCCAGCCGAGTGCCCTCCCGACCGTTCGAGCGTGCAAGAACGAGACCCGACAATCGCGCGGCGACTGCCAAGTACGAGAGGAACGGCACAAGCGTCGGCGGTCGGTCAAGGAACTGGCGATGTGACGGGTCCGCTGTGCACCAGTGCATACCGTCCCGCCGTCCGCGGCAAGCGCCTCCGCGTCCTCGGGTGACGGAGGCTGCCGGTCGGTTCTTGCAGGCGAGGGATCTCGCTGGCACCGGTTCGCGTTGACGCGCGGCCGGTCATGGCACGGCGATGCGACGGCCGAGGTGCGCAGTACTCGATGGAGGAACCGCACGCTCCGATGACCGTCCCGCCCTCCGCGGCGTATGCGTACCGACCGTAATGGTTGCAGCAGCGCCGGCCGGCTTTTGAATTCGCCACACGAAACACGGTGCGAGATCGCGGTTAGGGGAGCGTCGACGTTGCCAGGCGTTTTGCTTGCTGCCGAGGGAAAGGCGGCACGGCCACGTCGCGCTCGTCGCGATTAGCGGGTCTGCGCGCTTTGGGAAGGTGCCGCAACGACTTGCCGAAAGAGGAAGCACGGAAGAACGAGGGACTTGGACGTCCCGACAATTGAACGCACTTGCGGCCAGGCCCTTGCTGGCTTCGTTCTTCCGCCTCGAGTAGGCTCGTACGCGGCTCCGGCGCCGAAAGTGGTCCTTGGCACCGACTTCGGTGGACGTGGGAAGTGCCGCGCAAGTACGGCGCGCCTGGCTCCACCTGTTGGCTAAAGTAGGCAGCCGGATCGGCATTTTGGTGTGCGGTGGCAAACCGTGGATGCGAAAAAAGCTTGTGCGATTTCGTGGAACAAAAAGCGGGGGTCCCCCTTTTTATGCGGAGGAGACCGACCCGCCCGCCGTGGTGAACCGCGACGCCACGGTAAAAACGGGAGAGGCTTGTCGATGGGACCGTGCATCCCGCGCTCCACGGAGGCCGGGAGGCGGCCGCCCGAGGAAATGTGTAGCCGTCGAGGCCCGCATCTGCGTGCACTCTTATCCAAATGGGTGTACCGCAGGCATTTTCTGGTTAGGCGGGCCAATGAGAGCGAGCACACAACGATACCTACGGGTCCGGCTTGGAGAACCGGCTTCGACGCCTCCCGAGTATTTATAGAGGGGTGGACCACGAAAGCACTCGCAAGTAGCGGAAGCGAAACGCCGTCCGAAACACACCGTTTGCTCGATTTGCGGCAGCCGAAAAAGGCGCGGCAGAGTTTTGGAGTCCAAGCGTGCGCTGAAAAGCGCCCTTCTTGGCCACTGTTTGGCCGAGTGCCAGAAACGTTTGGTTTTGACTGTACGGAATTGAACAAACACTTTTTCACGACTCTAAG
>NW_027464772.1:17500-30000 GCF_043290135.1 Rhipicephalus microplus | reverse complement strand
GACGCAGTTCGGACTTGGCACTTTTTGGCTGAGCCTTGCTGGCGGCCCACTCACTCGATCGCCATGTCTGTTTGCCACAGTTTTCCCGGTGGTGCCGCACCCGGGCTCGCCCCGGCAGACGCGTTTTTTTTTTCTTTCGCCCCGGCTGACGCAGTTTTCGCGCCGCCCCGGCAGACGCGGTTTTCGCGCCGCCCCGGCAGACGCGGTTTTTTGCGCCGCCCCGGCTGACGCAGTTCGGACTTGGCACTTTTTGGCTGAGCCTGGCTGGCGGCCCACTCACTCGATCGCCATGTCTGTTTGCCACAGTTTTCCCGGTGGTGCCGCACCCGGGCTCGCCCCGGCTGACGCAGTTTTCGCGCCGCCCCGGCTGACGCGGTTTCGTGCCGCCCCGGCAGACGCGGTTTTTTGCGCCGCCCCGGCTGACGCGGTTTTTTGCCGCCCCGGCTGACGCAGTTCGGACTTGGCACTTTTCGGCTGTGCCTGGCTGGCGGCCCACTCACTCGATCGCCATGTCTGTTTGCCACAGTTTTCCCGGTGGTGCCGCACCCGGGCTCGCCCCGGCAGACGCGTTTTTTTTTTTTCTTTCGCCCCGGCTGACGCAGTTTTCGCGCCGCCCCGGCTGACGCGGTTTCGTGCCGCCCCGGCAGACGCGGTTTTTTGCGCCGCCCCGGCTGACGCGGTTTTTGCCGCCCCGGCTGACGCAGTTCGGACTTAGCACTTTTTGGCTGAGCCTGGCTGGTGGCCCACTCACTCGATCGCCATGTCTGTTAGCCACAGTTTTCCCGGTGGTGCCGCACCCGGGCTCGCCCCGGCTGACGCAGTTTTCGCGCCGCCCCGGCTGACGCGGTTTCGTGCCGCCCCGGCAGACGCGGTTTTCGCGCCGCCCCGGCTGACGCGGTTTTTGCCGCCCCGGCTGACGCAGTTCGGACTTAGCACTTTTCGGCTGTGCCTGGCTGGCGGCCCACTCACTCGATCGCCATGTCTGTTTGCCACAGTTTTCCCGGTGGTGCCGCACCCGGGCTCGCCCCGGCTGACGCAGTTTTCGCGCCGCCCCGGCTGACGCGGTTTCGTGCCGCCCCGGCAGACGCGGTTTTCGCGCCGCCCCGGCTGACGCGGTTTCGTGCCGCCCCGGCAGACGCGGTTTTTTGCCGCCCCAGCTGACGCAGTTCGGACTTAGCACTTTTTGGCTGAGCCTTGCTGGCGGCCCACTCACTCGATCGCCATGTCTGTTTGCCACAGTTTTCCCGGTGGTGCCGCACCCGGGCTCGCCCCGGCAGACGCGTTTTTTTTTTTCTTTCGCCCCGGCTGACGCAGTTTTCGCGCCGCCCCGGCAGACGCGGTTTTCGCGCCGCCCCGGCAGACGCGGTTTTTTGCGCCGCCCCGGCTGACGCGGTTTTTTGCCGCCCCGGCTGACGCAGTTCGGACTTGGCACTTTTTGGCTGAGCCTGGCTGGCGGCCCACTCACTCGATCGCCATGTCTGTTTGCCACAGTTTTCCCGGTGGTGCCGCACCCGGGCTCGCCCCGGCTGACGCAGTTTTCGCGCCGCCCCGGCTGACGCGGTTTCGTGCCGCCCCGGCAGACGCGGTTTTTTGCGCCGCCCCGGCTGACGCGGTTTTTTGCCGCCCCGGCTGACACGGTTCGGACTTTGCACTTTTCGGCTGTGCCTGGCTGGCGGCCCACTCACTCGATCGCCATGTCTGTTTGCCACAGTTTTCCCGGTGGTGCCGCACCCGGGCTCGCCCCGGCAGACGCGTTTTTTTTTTTTTTTTCTTTCGCCCCGGCTGACGCAGTTTTCGCGCCGCCCCGGCTGACGCGGTTTCGTGCCGCCCCGGCAGACGCGGTTTTTTGCGCCGCCCCGGCTGACGTGGTTTTTGCCGCCCCGGCTGACGCAGTTCGGACTTTGCACTTTTTGGCTGAGCCTGGCTGGCGGCCCACTCACTCGATCGCCATGTCTGTTTGCCACAGTTTTCCCGGTGGTGCCGCACCCGGGCTCGCCCCGGCAGACGCGTTTTTTTTTTTTCCTTCGCCCCGGCAGACGTGGTTCCCCCCCCCCCTCCGTCTTTCTTTTTGTTTTTTTTTTTCGCCGCGGCTGAAGTGGATTTTTCGGTGCCTCGACGCCCCGGTAGTCGCGGTTTTTCCGTTTCCGCACGGCCCCGGCTGACGCTGCTCGGTCACAGTCGCCTTTTGTGGTGATTGCAGACTTCTTGAGCGCGGGTGTTTTTTTTTTGTTGTTGTTGTTGTTTTATTACGCATTCGCTCCAGCAGACGCTGTTTAGACTTTTTGTTTCCTCTTTTATCCTGCGACGAGGTGACGAGGTTTATTCGGTGCCCCGCCGCCCCGGCTGAAGTGATTTTTCCTGTCCCGTGCCGCCCCGGCTGACGCGGTTGGGACTTCGCGTTTGTTCGGCCGCCACGGGTTTTGGCGCACTCGCTCGGTTGCTTGTTGTTGCCACTTGTTGCGAACCCAGGTTTCTTGAGCGAGCGCGGGCGTTTTTTCTTCCTTTCTTTCTTTGTTCTATGTGTTAGCGAATCGGCCTTTAATATCACACGAGGACTCACAACCAACAATTTTCAGTTTGAAGTGTAAAAAATCTGCAGGTGTTGACGTAACTGACTTGCCCCGTACCCTTGAGTACATCCATGAAGTTCTCGTAGTACTACTAAATCGCATTATTCCAAGTGGAGAAATTCCCATAAACTTGCAAACCTCTACACGAAAATCGGTGCGCGTGATAAAGTTGAAAATTATCGTCCGATATCAAATGTGCCTTCTATAACACAAATTCTAGGAAAAAAAAAAAAAAAAAACACTTGTTCGCCGTTTTCTGCGCCGTGACTGGCAGCACTCCGGCGAAGCGAAACGGGGTCGATTCGAGCACGATATCGGCGTCTTTCGACGTGCTCGCCGGCGACCGTCGCACGAGTACGTCGCACGAGCGCGTCTGCCGGGGCGCCGTTTGCGAAGCCGACGCAAAAGTGGGAACCGCCGCTCGGATGATCGCCGCTTTCGGCAGAGTGAGTGTTGGCACTCCGGGGAAGCGAAACAGCGTGAATGCGCCCACGAAATCGGCGTATTTTGAAGTGCCCGCCGGCGACCGTCGCACGAGTACGGTAAACCGCGTCAGCCGGGGCGTAGTTCGGGACGCCGACGAAAAAGTGGGAAGCGCAACTCGGATCTTCGCCGTTTTTGCAGGAGTGAGTGGCGGCCCTCCTGCGAGACCAAGAAGCATCGATTCGTGCACGAATTCGGCGCCTTTCGACGTGATCGCCGGCGACCGTCGCTCGAGTAGGGCAAACCGCGTCTGCCGGGGCGGGCTTCGGGACGCCGATGCGAAAGTGGGAAACGCTGCTCGGATGTTCGCCGTTTTTGGCCGAGTGAGTGCTGGCACACGGGCGAAGCCAAACGGGGCCGATTACGGCACGATATCGGCGTCTTTCGACGTGCCCGCCGGCGACCGTCGCACGAGTACGGTAAACCGCGTCAGCCCGGGCGGAGTTCGGGACGCCGATGCGAAAGTGGAGAACGCCGCTCGGATCTTCGCCGTTTTTGGAGGAGTGAGTGGCGGCACTCCGGAGAAGCCAAGGAGCGCCAATTAGCGCACGATATCGGCGTCTTTCGACGCGCTCGCCGGCGACCGTCGCACGAGTAGGGCAAACCGCGTCTGCCGGGGCGGGGTTTACGACGCCGACGCAAAAGTGGGAACCGCCGCTCGGATGTTGGCCGTTTTTGGCAGAGTGAGTGCTGGCACTCCGGCGACGCGAAAGAGCGCGAATGCGCCCACGAAAGTGGCGTATTTGGACGTGCGTGACGGCGACCGCTGCAGGAGTACGAAAAACCACGTCAGCCGGGGCGAGCGACACACGGCGGTCTGGGTGCTTATCGCTGCTATTATAGGGGCACCCCGGCAGACGCAGAAAAAAAAAAAAAATTTTCGACCTTCTTTTTTGCTGGTCGAGCTCGGGTAACCCAGGTCGCAATGGGAGCCGCGCACGAAAGCGGCGTCGCGAGACGCGTTCGCGGTCGCTAGTCGCACGAGCTCGGCAACCGCGTCAGCCGGCGCGGAGTTCGGGATGCCGACGGCTAAGTGGGTACCGCTGCTCGGATGTTCGCCGTTTTTGGCCGAGTGAGTGCTGGCACTCCGGTGAAGCCAAGGAGCGCCAATTCGTGCACGATATCGGCGTCTTTCGACGTGCCCGCCGGCCACCGCCGCACGAGTACGGCAAACCGCGTCTGCCGGGGCGGGGTTCGCGACGCGTACGCAATAGTGGGAACCGTCGCTCGGATGTTCGTCGTCTTTGGCCGAGCGAGTGCTGGCACTCCGGCGAAGCGAAACGGGGCCGATTCGGGCACGATATCGGCGTATTTCGACGTGCTCGCCGGCGACCGTCGCACGAGTACGGCAAAGCGCGTCTGCCGGGGCGAGGTTTGCGACGCCGACGAAAAAGTGGGAAGCGCCGCTCGGATCTTCGCCGTTTTTGCAGGAGTGAGTGGCGGCCCTCCTGCGAGACCAAGAAGCATCGACTCGCGCACGATATCGGTGTCTTTCGACGTGCCCGCCGGCCACCGCCGCACGAGTACGGCAAACCGCGTATGCCGGGGCGGGGTTGGCGACGCCGACGCAAAAGTGGGAACCGCCACTAGGATGTTCGCCGTTTTTGGCAGAGTGAGTGCTGGCACTCCGGCGAAGCGAAAGAGCGCGAATGCGCCCACGAAAGTGGCGTGTTTGGACGTGCTTGACGACGACCACCGCAGGAAAACGAAAAACCACGTCAGCCGGGGCGAGCGACCCATGGCGGTCTGGGTGCTTATCGCTGCTATTATAGGGGCACCCCGGCAGACGCAAAAAAAAAAAAAAAAATTTTTTTCGACATTCTTTTTTGCTCGTCGACCTCGGGTGACCCAGGTCGCAGTGGGAGCCGCGCACGAAAGCGGCGTCGCGAGACGGCTTCGCGGTCGCTAGTCGCACGAGCTCGGCAACCGCGTCTGCCGGGGCGGAGTTCGGGACGCCGACGGCTAAGTGGGAACCGCCGCTCGGATGTTCGCCGTTTGTGGCCGAGTGAGTGCTGGCACTCCGGCGAAGCCAAACGGGGCCGATTCCGGCACGATATCGGCGTCTTTCTACGTGCTCGCCGGCGACCGTCGCACGAGTACGGCAAAGTGCGTCTGCCGGGGCGGGGTTTGCGACGCGTACGCAATAGTGAGAACCGTCGCTCGGATGTTCGTCGTCTTTCGCCGAGCCAGTGCTGGCAATCCGGCGAAGCCGAACGGAGCCGATTCGGGCACGATATCGGCGTCTTTCCACGTGCTCGCCGGCGACCGTCGCACGAGTACGGTAAACCGCGTCAGCCGGGGCGGAGTTCGGGACGCCGATGCGAAAGTGGGAAGCGCCGCTCGGATCTTCGCCGTTTTTGGAGGAGTCAGTGGCGGCACTCCGGTGAAGCCAAGGTGCGCCAATTCGCGCACGATATCGGCGTCTTTCGACGTGCCCGCCGGCCACCGTCGCACGAGTACGGCAAACCTCGTCTGCCGGGGCGGGGTTTGCGACGCCGACGCAAAAGTGGGAACCGCCGCTCGGATGTTCGCCGTTTTTGGCAGAGTGAGTGCTGGCACTCCGGCGAAGCGAAAGAGCGCGAATGCGCCCACGAAAGTGGCGTGTTTGGACGTGCTTGACGACGACCACCGCAGGAAAACGAAAAACCACGTCAGCCGGGGCGAGCGACCCATGGCGGTCTGGGTGCTTATCGCTGCTATTATAGGGGCACCCCGGCAGACGCAAAAAAAAAAAAAAATTTTTTTCGACATTCTTTTTTGCTCGTCGACCTCGGGTGACCCAGGTCGCAGTGGGAGCCGCGCACGAAAGCGGCGTCGCGAGACGGCTTCGCGGTCGCTAGTCGCACGAGCTCGGCAACCGCGTCTGCCGGGGCGGAGTTCGGGACGCCGACGGCTAAGTGGGAACCGCCGCTCGGATGTTCGCCGTTTGTGGCCGAGTGAGTGCTGGCACTCCGGCGAAGCCAAACGGGGCCGATTCCGGCACGATATCGGCGTCTTTCTACGTGCTCGCCGGCGACCGTCGCACGAGTTCGGCAAAGTGCGTCTGCCGGGGCGGGGTTTGCGACGCGTACGCAATAGTGAGAACCGTCGCTCGGATGTTCGTCGTCTTTCGCCGAGCCAGTGCTGGCACTCCGGCGAAGCCGAACGGAGCCGATTCGGGCACGATATCGGCGTCTTTCCACGTGCTCGCCGGCGACCGTCGCACGAGTACGGTAAACCGCGTCAGCCGGGGCGGAGTTCGGGACGCCGATGCGAAAGTGGGAAGCGCCGCTCGGATCTTCGCCGTTTTTGGAGGAGTCAGTGGCGGCACTCCGGTGAAGCCAAGGTGCGCCAATTCGCGCACGATATCGGCGTCTTTCGACGTGCCCGCCGGCCACCGTCGCACGAGTACGGCAAACCTCGTCTGCCGGGGCGGGGTTTGCGACGCCGACGCAAAAGTGGGAACCGCCGCTCGGATGTTCGCCGTTTTTGGCAGAGTGAGTGCTGGCACTCCGGCGAAGCGAAAGAGCGTGAATGCGCCCACGAAAGTAGCGTATTTGGACGTGCTTGACGGCGACCGCCGCAGGAGTACGAAAAACCACGTCAGCCGGGGCGAGCGACCCACGGCGGTCTGGGTGCTTATCGCTGCTATTATAGGGGCACCCCGGCAGACGCAGAAAGAAAAAAAAAAATGGGGACATGGCGTGCGTCACCGTGCGGCTTCGCAGCGTTGCCGAAGTCGCCGAGCCCTTCGACTGAGCCGAACGGCGGACAGGGAACGTTGGTCGGCCGTTCTAACCTGTCGGTGCCACGCCGAGACGTCGTTAAGGAAAACCGCGTCGTGGGCCTCTACGACGCCGTCGAGTCGTTGTACGTTTGGTGTCCAGCGTGTCGGCGGCGAGTAGCGGACACGTCGTTCACGACTTCGGTCTTTCGCAGTCGACGCGAACTTGCGGAGAGTCGTGGTGCCTCACGTTTTCGGCAGAAACCGCGGCGGAATTTTCCCGTGCGTGCGCGCACGACCTCGGTGCTGTGCCGTCAGCGTAGTGTTGCACAAACTCGTGGCCTACCCAAGGTGCGGTACGTTTGCGGCCGTATCCTCGGTGGGAATTTCGTGAGTAGGGTCGCAAATTCTACGACCTCGGCGGGTTTGAGAGCGACGTAGACTTGTGGCACGCTCAACATGCCACACGTTTCGGGGCACACCCGCGGTGAAATTTTCTCGAGTACGCTCGTATTAGGGCCCAAGGAGGTCTGGGTACTTATCGCTGCTATTATGTGGGGGTTCTCGTGAGCGGCGTACGCGAAAGCGACCGGGTGTCTGATATGCGGCGGGCTTCGGCCTCGTCAAGCGTGTCCTCGGGTCTGCTCCAGGGGAATCCACGGCAGTCGTCTGCAGCCTCATCCGCTTGATGCGTTAGGGGCTGGTTGTCGGACGGTGCCGTTTTACCACGATATCGAGGTGTGTTCCGTGTCGTCCTCGGGCGATTCAGATGCGAAAGCGCCGAAGACGCGGGCGTGACCCGTCGTCTGGCGGCTTTGCAGTCTCGGCTCCGTTGCTAGTTCCGGCCGGTCCACCGACAGTGCAGCGGGCTTGGGCAACCCGCACGGCGCGACCGAGTCGATGCAACGAAAAAGAGCGAGCATGAACGTGCTTCTTGCCGCACGGCTCCCACTCGTCTTTCGGGAAGGTTGTGCCGTAGCGAGCTCGAACGCCGTCATCTCGGAGTGCAAAATAAGCGTGTTGGGGCGCCTGAAGGTGGCCTCCGCCGCACACAGACTGCGTCCGGCCCGCCGAGGGCGAGGACGGACGCGCAGTCGAACGATTACCTGGTTGATCCTGCCAGTAATCATATGCTTGTCTCAAAGATTAAGCCATGCATGTCTAAGTACATGCCGAAATAAGGCGAAACCGCGAATGGCTCATTAAATCAGTTATGGTTCCTTAGATCGTTTCTTCCTACTTGGATAACTGTGGCAATTCTAGAGCTAATACATGCAGTGAGCCTGGAGCCCTTTGGGTAACGGGTGCTTTTATTAGACCAAGATCGATCGGGTTTCGGCCCGTATTGTGTGGTGACTCTGGATAACTTTGTGCTGATCGCATGGCCACGAGCCGGCGACGTTTCTTTCAAGTGTCTGCCTTATCAACTTTCGATGGTAGGTTACTTGCTTACCATGGTTGTTACGGGTAACGGAGAATCAGGGTTCGATTCCGGAGAGGGAGCCTGAGAAACGGCTACCACATCCAAGGAAGGCAGCAGGCGCGCAAATTACCCACTCCCGGCACGGGGAGGTAGTGACGAAAAATAACAATACGGGACTCTTTTGAGGCCCCGTAATTGAAATGAGTACACTCTAAATCCTTTAACGAGGATCAATTGGAGGGCAAGTCTGGTGCCAGCAGCCGCGGTAATTCCAGCTCCAATAGCGTATACTAAAGCTGCTGCGGTTAAAAAGCTCGTAGTTGGATCTCAGTTCCAGACGAGTAGTGCATCTACCCGATGCGACGGCTCGGACTGAACATCATGCCGGTTCTTTCTTGGTGCACTTCATTGTGTGCCTCGAGATGGCCGGTGCTTTTACTTTGAAAAAATTAGAGTGCTCAACGCAGGCGAGTCGCCTGAATAAACTTGCATGGAATAATAGAACAAGACCTCGTTTCTGTTCTGTTGGTTTTTGGAATACGAGGTAATGATTAAGAGGGACGGACGGGGGCATTCGTATTGCGGCGCTAGAGGTGAAATTCTTGGACCGTCGCAAGACGAACTACTGCGAAAGCATTTGCCAAGAATGTTTTCATTGATCAAGAACGAAAGTCAGAGGTTCGAAGGCGATCAGATACCGCCCTAGTTCTGACCATAAACGATGCCAACCAGCGATCCGCCTGAGTTACTCAAATGACTCGGCGGGCAGCTTCCGGGAAACCAAAGTATTTGGGTTCCGGGGGAAGTATGGTTGCAAAGCTGAAACTTAAAGGAATTGACGGAAGGGCACCACCAGGAGTGGAGCCTGCGGCTTAATTTGACTCAACACGGGAAAACTTACCCGGCCCGGACACTGGGAGGATTGACAGATTGAGAGCTCTTTCTTGATTCGGTGGATGGTGGTGCATGGCCGTTCTTAGTTGGTGGAGCGATTTGTCTGGTTAATTCCGATAACGAACGAGACTCTAGCCTATTAAATAGGTGCGGGGTTCCCAGCACCTTACAACCTTCTTAGAGGGACAAGCGGCTCCTAGCCGCACGAAACAGAGCAATAACAGGTCTGTGATGCCCTTAGATGTCCGGGGCCGCACGCGCGCTACACTGAAGGAAGCAGCGTGTCTTTATCCCTGTCTGAAAAGACTGGGTAACCCGTGGAACTTCTTTCGTGATTGGGATAGGGGCTTGCAATTGTTCCCCTTGAACGAGGAATTCCCAGTAAGCGCGAGTCATAAGCTCGCGTTGATTACGTCCCTGCCCTTTGTACACACCGCCCGTCGCTACTACCGATTGAATGATTTAGTGAGGTCTTCGGACCGATGTCCGGCGCGGCCTTTCGGTTGCGCCGGTCTGTTGGAAAGATGACCAAACTTGATCATTTAGAGGAAGTAAAAGTCGTAACAAGGTTTCCGTAGGTGAACCTGCGGAAGGATCATTAACGGATTGTGAAGGGTGAGCGCCTCAGCTGCGTCTGCGCCCGACACTTTCTGCCGCTGACCCCGTTTGGACGCGGGGTCGGCTTTTCCCCACGGGGCTGCCTGAATGTGGAGCGGCACCCCGTGACAAATTGTTGCGCCCAGCGGACGCCAACACCGCGACCTTGGACGGTCGGCCAGGTGGCGGACGCGGGTACAAACGGCGCAACGCACTCATAGGTCGGCTTTCAACCCGCCACTGCACCGTGGCTCGAAGCGCTCGAAATGCGCGACCCGACCGCTGCGGGACCGCCTAGTACTGTAAACAGGAGCGGCGGAGCGCGAACGGCGAGTCGTGGTTACGTCGGTAGAAGGCGAGGCTGCGCGTTCCCGAAACGCCAGCCGAGTGCCCTCCCGACCGTTCGAGCGTGCAAGAACGAGACCCGACAATCGCGCGGCGACTGCCAAGTACGAGAGGAACGGCACAAGCGTCGGCGGTCGGTCAAGGAACTGGCGATGTGACGGGTCCGCTGTGCACCAGTGCATACCGTCCCGCCGTCCGCGGCAAGCGCCTCCGCGTCCTCGGGTGACGGAGGCTGCCGGTCGGTTCTTGCAGGCGAGGGATCTCGCTGGCACCGGTTCGCGTTGACGCGCGGCCGGTCATGGCACGGCGATGCGACGGCCGAGGTGCGCAGTACTCGATGGAGGAACCGCACGCTCCGATGACCGTCCCGCCCTCCGCGGCGTATGCGTACCGACCGTAATGGTTGCAGCAGCGCCGGCCGGCTTTTGAATTCGCCACACGAAACACGGTGCGAGATCGCGGTTAGGGAAGCGTCGACGTTGCCAGGCGTTTTGCTTGCTGCCGAGGGAAAGGCGGCACGGCCACGTCGCGCTCGTCGCGATTAGCGGGTCTGCGCGCTTTGGGAAGGTGCCGCAACGACTTGCCGAAAGAGGAAGCACGGAAGAACGAGGGACTTGGACGTCCCGACAATTGAACGCACTTGCGGCCAGGCCCTTGCTGGCTTCGTTCTTCCGCCTCGAGTAGGCTCGTACGCGGCTCCGGCGCCGAAAGTGGTCCTTGGCACCGACTTCGGTGGACGTGGGAAGTGCCGCGCAAGTACGGCGCGCCTGGCTCCACCTGTTGGCTAAAGTAGGCAGCCGGATCGGCATTTTGGTGTGCGGTGGCAAACCGTGGATGCGAAAAAAGCTTGTGCGATTTCGTGGAACAAAAAGCGGGGGTCCCCCTTTTTATGCGGAGGAGACCGACCCGCCCGCCGTGGTGAACCGCGACGCCACGGTAAAAACGGGAGAGGCTTGTCGATGGGACCGTGCATCCCGCGCTCCACGGAGGCCGGGAGGCGGCCGCCCGAGGAAATGTGTAGCCGTCGAGGCCCGCATCTGCGTGCACTCTTATCCAAATGGGTGTACCGCAGGCATTTTCTGGTTAGGCGGGCCAATGAGAGCGAGCACACAACGATACCTACGGGTCCGGCTTGGAGAACCGGCTTCGACGCCTCCCGAGTATTTATAGAGGGGTGGACCACGAAAGCACTCGCAAGTAGCGGAAGCGAAACGCCGTCCGAAACACACCGTTTGCTCGATTTGCGGCAGCCGAAAAAGGCGCGGCAGAGTTTTGGAGTCCAAGCGTGCGCTGAAAAGCGCCCTTCTTGGCCACTGTTTGGCCGAGTGCCAGAAACGTTTGGTTTTGACTGTACGGAATTGAACAAACACTTTTTCACGACTCTAAGCGGTGGATCACTCGGTTCTCGGGTCGATGAAGAACGCAGCCAGCTGCGAGACTTGGTGTGAATTGCAGGACACACTGAGCACTGATTCTTTGAACGCACATTGCGGCCTTGGGTCTTCCCTTGGCTTCGTCTGTCTGAGGGTCGGATCACATATCAAGAGAGCCTTCGGCGCACAAGGGAACGTGAGCCGTCGACTCGTTTTGACCGCGTCGGCAACACGGACAGCACGCTGAACACCTCACAGCGAGCGCCAACAGCGGCCACTCAAGGGCGAGACGGTGGCGACCGTCGTGCCAGAGCCCAACCGAAACGGGGGCGACCGACTGCATTGAGGATGTGGCACCTCGTTGAGACCGCCGCAGGACTTCGAGTCGGAAGGAAGCCTGCAGGGAAAGTGCGGTCGAGGTTGCGTACTCCTCTCTGCGACCGGGCGCGCAAGAGCTGCGAGAGCCACGGACGCGCAACTTTAACGCACGGTAAACACGAGGAGCGAAAGCCGGCCAGCAAAGCTTCTCCAGCCGTGCGCAAAGTGCGCGAGATCGCAGCCTTGCGTTGCGCTTGTTGCCCTCGAAGTAAGCAGGGTGTCCCGTAGACCGGGCGCTCGAACACGCTGCGGGGCCGTGCCTCCTCCAGGCTTTGCCGCGCGAACAGGGAACGTTCGCGCGCAAAGCGCAGGGAGGTGAGGAGGCTGCGCCCGACGTTTGCGGTTCGCTGCGTACGCGGTTGATGCGGAGAGCACGGCGCGACGACTTGCCGCGAAGCGGAAAAAGTCTCCCGCACGAGTTGGCGAAACGTTGGCGAAGCTTAAGGCGTTCTCGTCGTAGTCCGCCGTCGGTCTAAGTGCTTCGCAGTTCCCGTCCCGTTCAAAAAACTGGGCCACTCCAGTTGGGGCGGGGGCGACGCTACACGAGACGATGCCTCTCGCCAGGCTGCGTGGCTGCCCTTGCGGCGGCGGCGACTGGCCTCGGCGGTGTTTGGGCTTTCGACACGGTCGTTTATCACGCAACTGCTCGGACGACGCACGCGCGCAGCGGAATGCCGCTTGCCAGCCTTGTGAAGATGTGACCCTGTACAGGGTTGCGGGCGCACTTGGTAGGG
>NW_027464772.1:0-10000 GCF_043290135.1 Rhipicephalus microplus | reverse complement strand
CTTGGCACTTTTTGGCTGAGCCTTGCTGGCGGCCCACTCACTCGATCGCCATGTCTGTTTGCCACAGTTTTCCCGGTGGTGCCGCACCCGGGCTCGCCCCGGCAGACGCGTTTTTTTTTTCTTTCGCCCCGGCTGACGCAGTTTTCGCGCCGCCCCGGCAGACGCGGTTTTCGCGCCGCCCCGGCAGACGCGGTTTTTTGCGCCGCCCCGGCTGACGCAGTTCGGACTTGGCACTTTTTGGCTGAGCCTGGCTGGCGGCCCACTCACTCGATCGCCATGTCTGTTTGCCACAGTTTTCCCGGTGGTGCCGCACCCGGGCTCGCCCCGGCTGACGCAGTTTTCGCGCCGCCCCGGCTGACGCGGTTTCGTGCCGCCCCGGCAGACGCGGTTTTTTGCGCCGCCCCGGCTGACGCGGTTTTTTGCCGCCCCGGCTGACGCAGTTCGGACTTGGCACTTTTCGGCTGTGCCTGGCTGGCGGCCCACTCACTCGATCGCCATGTCTGTTTGCCACAGTTTTCCCGGTGGTGCCGCACCCGGGCTCGCCCCGGCAGACGCGTTTTTTTTTTTTTCTTTCGCCCCGGCTGACGCAGTTTTCGCGCCGCCCCGGCTGACGCGGTTTCGTGCCGCCCCGGCAGACGCGGTTTTTTGCGCCGCCCCGGCTGACGCGGTTTTTGCCGCCCCGGCTGACGCAGTTCGGACTTAGCACTTTTTGGCTGAGCCTGGCTGGTGGCCCACTCACTCGATCGCCATGTCTGTTAGCCACAGTTTTCCCGGTGGTGCCGCACCCGGGCTCGCCCCGGCTGACGCAGTTTTCGCGCCGCCCCGGCTGACGCGGTTTCGTGCCGCCCCGGCAGACGCGGTTTTCGCGCCGCCCCGGCTGACGCGGTTTTTGCCGCCCCGGCTGACGCAGTTCGGACTTAGCACTTTTCGGCTGTGCCTGGCTGGCGGCCCACTCACTCGATCGCCATGTCTGTTTGCCACAGTTTTCCCGGTGGTGCCGCACCCGGGCTCGCCCCGGCTGACGCAGTTTTCGCGCCGCCCCGGCTGACGCGGTTTCGTGCCGCCCCGGCAGACGCGGTTTTCGCGCCGCCCCGGCTGACGCGGTTTCGTGCCGCCCCGGCAGACGCGGTTTTTTGCCGCCCCAGCTGACGCAGTTCGGACTTAGCACTTTTTGGCTGAGCCTTGCTGGCGGCCCACTCACTCGATCGCCATGTCTGTTTGCCACAGTTTTCCCGGTGGTGCCGCACCCGGGCTCGCCCCGGCAGACGCGTTTTTTTTTTCTTTCGCCCCGGCTGACGCAGTTTTCGCGCCGCCCCGGCAGACGCGGTTTTCGCGCCGCCCCGGCAGACGCGGTTTTTTGCGCCGCCCCGGCTGACGCGGTTTTTTGCCGCCCCGGCTGACGCAGTTCGGACTTGGCACTTTTTGGCTGAGCCTGGCTGGCGGCCCACTCACTCGATCGCCATGTCTGTTTGCCACAGTTTTCCCGGTGGTGCCGCACCCGGGCTCGCCCCGGCTGACGCAGTTTTCGCGCCGCCCCGGCTGACGCGGTTTCGTGCCGCCCCGGCAGACGCGGTTTTTTGCGCCGCCCCGGCTGACGCGGTTTTTTGCCGCCCCGGCTGACACGGTTCGGACTTTGCACTTTTCGGCTGTGCCTGGCTGGCGGCCCACTCACTCGATCGCCATGTCTGTTTGCCACAGTTTTCCCGGTGGTGCCGCACCCGGGCTCGCCCCGGCAGACGCGTTTTTTTTTTTTTTTCTTTCGCCCCGGCTGACGCAGTTTTCGCGCCGCCCCGGCTGACGCGGTTTCGTGCCGCCCCGGCAGACGCGGTTTTTTGCGCCGCCCCGGCTGACGTGGTTTTTGCCGCCCCGGCTGACGCAGTTCGGACTTTGCACTTTTTGGCTGAGCCTGGCTGGCGGCCCACTCACTCGATCGCCATGTCTGTTTGCCACAGTTTTCCCGGTGGTGCCGCACCCGGGCTCGCCCCGGCAGACGCGTTTTTTTTTTTTCCTTCGCCCCGGCAGACGTGGTTCCCCCCCCCCCCCTCCGTCTTTCTTTTTGTTTTTTTTTTTCGCCGCGGCTGAAGTGGATTTTTCGGTGCCTCGACGCCCCGGTAGTCGCGGTTTTTCCGTTTCCGCACGGCCCCGGCTGACGCTGCTCGGTCACAGTCGCCTTTTGTGGTGATTGCAGACTTCTTGAGCGCGGGTGTTTTTTTTTTTTGTTGTTGTTGTTGTTTTATTACGCATTCGCTCCAGCAGACGCTGTTTAGACTTTTTGTTTCCTCTTTTATCCTGCGACGAGGTGACGAGGTTTATTCGGTGCCCCGCCGCCCCGGCTGAAGTGATTTTTCCTGTCCCGTGCCGCCCCGGCTGACGCGGTTGGGACTTCGCGTTTGTTCGGCCGCCACGGGTTTTGGCGCACTCGCTCGGTTGCTTGTTGTTGCCACTTGTTGCGAACCCAGGTTTCTTGAGCGAGCGCGGGCGTTTTTTCTTCCTTTCTTTCTTTGTTCTATGTGTTAGCGAATCGGCCTTTAATATCACACGAGGACTCACAACCAACAATTTTCAGTTTGAAGTGTAAAAAATCTGCAGGTGTTGACGTAACTGACTTGCCCCGTACCCTTGAGTACATCCATGAAGTTCTCGTAGTACTACTAAATCGCATTATTCCAAGTGGAGAAATTCCCATAAACTTGCAAACCTCTACACGAAAATCGGTGCGCGTGATAAAGTTGAAAATTATCGTCCGATATCAAATGTGCCTTCTATAACACAAATTCTAGGAAAAAAAAAAAAAAAACACTTGTTCGCCGTTTTCTGCGCCGTGACTGGCAGCACTCCGGCGAAGCGAAACGGGGTCGATTCGAGCACGATATCGGCGTCTTTCGACGTGCTCGCCGGCGACCGTCGCACGAGTACGTCGCACGAGCGCGTCTGCCGGGGCGCCGTTTGCGAAGCCGACGCAAAAGTGGGAACCGCCGCTCGGATGATCGCCGCTTTCGGCAGAGTGAGTGTTGGCACTCCGGGGAAGCGAAACAGCGTGAATGCGCCCACGAAATCGGCGTATTTTGAAGTGCCCGCCGGCGACCGTCGCACGAGTACGGTAAACCGCGTCAGCCGGGGCGTAGTTCGGGACGCCGACGAAAAAGTGGGAAGCGCAACTCGGATCTTCGCCGTTTTTGCAGGAGTGAGTGGCGGCCCTCCTGCGAGACCAAGAAGCATCGATTCGTGCACGAATTCGGCGCCTTTCGACGTGATCGCCGGCGACCGTCGCTCGAGTAGGGCAAACCGCGTCTGCCGGGGCGGGCTTCGGGACGCCGATGCGAAAGTGGGAAACGCTGCTCGGATGTTCGCCGTTTTTGGCCGAGTGAGTGCTGGCACACGGGCGAAGCCAAACGGGGCCGATTACGGCACGATATCGGCGTCTTTCGACGTGCCCGCCGGCGACCGTCGCACGAGTACGGTAAACCGCGTCAGCCCGGGCGGAGTTCGGGACGCCGATGCGAAAGTGGAGAACGCCGCTCGGATCTTCGCCGTTTTTGGAGGAGTGAGTGGCGGCACTCCGGAGAAGCCAAGGAGCGCCAATTAGCGCACGATATCGGCGTCTTTCGACGCGCTCGCCGGCGACCGTCGCACGAGTAGGGCAAACCGCGTCTGCCGGGGCGGGGTTTACGACGCCGACGCAAAAGTGGGAACCGCCGCTCGGATGTTGGCCGTTTTTGGCAGAGTGAGTGCTGGCACTCCGGCGACGCGAAAGAGCGCGAATGCGCCCACGAAAGTGGCGTATTTGGACGTGCGTGACGGCGACCGCTGCAGGAGTACGAAAAACCACGTCAGCCGGGGCGAGCGACACACGGCGGTCTGGGTGCTTATCGCTGCTATTATAGGGGCACCCCGGCAGACGCAGAAAAAAAAAAAAAATTTTCGACCTTCTTTTTTGCTGGTCGAGCTCGGGTAACCCAGGTCGCAATGGGAGCCGCGCACGAAAGCGGCGTCGCGAGACGCGTTCGCGGTCGCTAGTCGCACGAGCTCGGCAACCGCGTCAGCCGGCGCGGAGTTCGGGATGCCGACGGCTAAGTGGGTACCGCTGCTCGGATGTTCGCCGTTTTTGGCCGAGTGAGTGCTGGCACTCCGGTGAAGCCAAGGAGCGCCAATTCGTGCACGATATCGGCGTCTTTCGACGTGCCCGCCGGCCACCGCCGCACGAGTACGGCAAACCGCGTCTGCCGGGGCGGGGTTCGCGACGCGTACGCAATAGTGGGAACCGTCGCTCGGATGTTCGTCGTCTTTGGCCGAGCGAGTGCTGGCACTCCGGCGAAGCGAAACGGGGCCGATTCGGGCACGATATCGGCGTATTTCGACGTGCTCGCCGGCGACCGTCGCACGAGTACGGCAAAGCGCGTCTGCCGGGGCGAGGTTTGCGACGCCGACGAAAAAGTGGGAAGCGCCGCTCGGATCTTCGCCGTTTTTGCAGGAGTGAGTGGCGGCCCTCCTGCGAGACCAAGAAGCATCGACTCGCGCACGATATCGGTGTCTTTCGACGTGCCCGCCGGCCACCGCCGCACGAGTACGGCAAACCGCGTATGCCGGGGCGGGGTTGGCGACGCCGACGCAAAAGTGGGAACCGCCACTAGGATGTTCGCCGTTTTTGGCAGAGTGAGTGCTGGCACTCCGGCGAAGCGAAAGAGCGCGAATGCGCCCACGAAAGTGGCGTGTTTGGACGTGCTTGACGACGACCACCGCAGGAAAACGAAAAACCACGTCAGCCGGGGCGAGCGACCCATGGCGGTCTGGGTGCTTATCGCTGCTATTATAGGGGCACCCCGGCAGACGCAAAAAAAAAAAAAAAAATTTTTTTCGACATTCTTTTTTGCTCGTCGACCTCGGGTGACCCAGGTCGCAGTGGGAGCCGCGCACGAAAGCGGCGTCGCGAGACGGCTTCGCGGTCGCTAGTCGCACGAGCTCGGCAACCGCGTCTGCCGGGGCGGAGTTCGGGACGCCGACGGCTAAGTGGGAACCGCCGCTCGGATGTTCGCCGTTTGTGGCCGAGTGAGTGCTGGCACTCCGGCGAAGCCAAACGGGGCCGATTCCGGCACGATATCGGCGTCTTTCTACGTGCTCGCCGGCGACCGTCGCACGAGTACGGCAAAGTGCGTCTGCCGGGGCGGGGTTTGCGACGCGTACGCAATAGTGAGAACCGTCGCTCGGATGTTCGTCGTCTTTCGCCGAGCCAGTGCTGGCAATCCGGCGAAGCCGAACGGAGCCGATTCGGGCACGATATCGGCGTCTTTCCACGTGCTCGCCGGCGACCGTCGCACGAGTACGGTAAACCGCGTCAGCCGGGGCGGAGTTCGGGACGCCGATGCGAAAGTGGGAAGCGCCGCTCGGATCTTCGCCGTTTTTGGAGGAGTCAGTGGCGGCACTCCGGTGAAGCCAAGGTGCGCCAATTCGCGCACGATATCGGCGTCTTTCGACGTGCCCGCCGGCCACCGTCGCACGAGTACGGCAAACCTCGTCTGCCGGGGCGGGGTTTGCGACGCCGACGCAAAAGTGGGAACCGCCGCTCGGATGTTCGCCGTTTTTGGCAGAGTGAGTGCTGGCACTCCGGCGAAGCGAAAGAGCGCGAATGCGCCCACGAAAGTGGCGTGTTTGGACGTGCTTGACGACGACCACCGCAGGAAAACGAAAAACCACGTCAGCCGGGGCGAGCGACCCATGGCGGTCTGGGTGCTTATCGCTGCTATTATAGGGGCACCCCGGCAGACGCAAAAAAAAAAAAAAATTTTTTTCGACATTCTTTTTTGCTCGTCGACCTCGGGTGACCCAGGTCGCAGTGGGAGCCGCGCACGAAAGCGGCGTCGCGAGACGGCTTCGCGGTCGCTAGTCGCACGAGCTCGGCAACCGCGTCTGCCGGGGCGGAGTTCGGGACGCCGACGGCTAAGTGGGAACCGCCGCTCGGATGTTCGCCGTTTGTGGCCGAGTGAGTGCTGGCACTCCGGCGAAGCCAAACGGGGCCGATTCCGGCACGATATCGGCGTCTTTCTACGTGCTCGCCGGCGACCGTCGCACGAGTACGGCAAAGTGCGTCTGCCGGGGCGGGGTTTGCGACGCGTACGCAATAGTGAGAACCGTCGCTCGGATGTTCGTCGTCTTTCGCCGAGCCAGTGCTGGCACTCCGGCGAAGCCGAACGGAGCCGATTCGGGCACGATATCGGCGTCTTTCCACGTGCTCGCCGGCGACCGTCGCACGAGTACGGTAAACCGCGTCAGCCGGGGCGGAGTTCGGGACGCCGATGCGAAAGTGGGAAGCGCCGCTCGGATCTTCGCCGTTTTTGGAGGAGTCAGTGGCGGCACTCCGGTGAAGCCAAGGTGCGCCAATTCGCGCACGATATCGGCGTCTTTCGACGTGCCCGCCGGCCACCGTCGCACGAGTACGGCAAACCTCGTCTGCCGGGGCGGGGTTTGCGACGCCGACGCAAAAGTGGGAACCGCCGCTCGGATGTTCGCCGTTTTTGGCAGAGTGAGTGCTGGCACTCCGGCGAAGCGAAAGAGCGTGAATGCGCCCACGAAAGTAGCGTATTTGGACGTGCTTGACGGCGACCGCCGCAGGAGTACGAAAAACCACGTCAGCCGGGGCGAGCGACCCACGGCGGTCTGGGTGCTTATCGCTGCTATTATAGGGGCACCCCGGCAGACGCAGAAAGAAAAAAAAAAATGGGGACATGGCGTGCGTCACCGTGCGGCTTCGCAGCGTTGCCGAAGTCGCCGAGCCCTTCGACTGAGCCGAACGGCGGACAGGGAACGTTGGTCGGCCGTTCTAACCTGTCGGTGCCACGCCGAGACGTCGTTAAGGAAAACCGCGTCGTGGGCCTCTACGACGCCGTCGAGTCGTTGTACGTTTGGTGTCCAGCGTGTCGGCGGCGAGTAGCGGACACGTCGTTCACGACTTCGGTCTTTCGCAGTCGACGCGAACTTGCGGAGAGTCGTGGTGCCTCACGTTTTCGGCAGAAACCGCGGCGGAATTTTCCCGTGCGTGCGCGCACGACCTCGGTGCTGTGCCGTCAGCGTAGTGTTGCACAAACTCGTGGCCTACCCAAGGTGCGGTACGTTTGCGGCCGTATCCTCGGTGGGAATTTCGTGAGTAGGGTCGCAAATTCTACGACCTCGGCGGGTTTGAGAGCGACGTAGACTTGTGGCACGCTCAACATGCCACACGTTTCGGGGCACACCCGCGGTGAAATTTTCTCGAGTACGCTCGTATTAGGGCCCAAGGAGGTCTGGGTACTTATCGCTGCTATTATGTGGGGGTTCTCGTGAGCGGCGTACGCGAAAGCGACCGGGTGTCTGATATGCGGCGGGCTTCGGCCTCGTCAAGCGTGTCCTCGGGTCTGCTCCAGGGGAATCCACGGCAGTCGTCTGCAGCCTCATCCGCTTGATGCGTTAGGGGCTGGTTGTCGGACGGTGCCGTTTTACCACGATATCGAGGTGTGTTCCGTGTCGTCCTCGGCGATTCAGATGCGAAAGCGCCGAAGACGCGGGCGTGACCCGTCGTCTGGCGGCTTTGCAGTCTCGGCTCCGTTGCTAGTTCCGGCCGGTCCACCGACAGTGCAGCGGGCTTGGGCAACCCGCACGGCGCGACCGAGTCGATGCAACGAAAAAGAGCGAGCATGAACGTGCTTCTTGCCGCACGGCTCCCACTCGTCTTTCGGGAAGGTTGTGCCGTAGCGAGCTCGAACGCCGTCATCTCGGAGTGCAAAATAAGCGTGTTGGGGCGCCTGAAGGTGGCCTCCGCCGCACACAGACTGCGTCCGGCCCGCCGAGGGCGAGGACGGACGCGCAGTCGAACGATTACCTGGTTGATCCTGCCAGTAATCATATGCTTGTCTCAAAGATTAAGCCATGCATGTCTAAGTACATGCCGAAATAAGGCGAAACCGCGAATGGCTCATTAAATCAGTTATGGTTCCTTAGATCGTTTCTTCCTACTTGGATAACTGTGGCAATTCTAGAGCTAATACATGCAGTGAGCCTGGAGCCCTTTGGGTAACGGGTGCTTTTATTAGACCAAGATCGATCGGGTTTCGGCCCGTATTGTGTGGTGACTCTGGATAACTTTGTGCTGATCGCATGGCCACGAGCCGGCGACGTTTCTTTCAAGTGTCTGCCTTATCAACTTTCGATGGTAGGTTACTTGCTTACCATGGTTGTTACGGGTAACGGAGAATCAGGGTTCGATTCCGGAGAGGGAGCCTGAGAAACGGCTACCACATCCAAGGAAGGCAGCAGGCGCGCAAATTACCCACTCCCGGCACGGGGAGGTAGTGACGAAAAATAACAATACGGGACTCTTTTGAGGCCCCGTAATTGAAATGAGTACACTCTAAATCCTTTAACGAGGATCAATTGGAGGGCAAGTCTGGTGCCAGCAGCCGCGGTAATTCCAGCTCCAATAGCGTATACTAAAGCTGCTGCGGTTAAAAAGCTCGTAGTTGGATCTCAGTTCCAGACGAGTAGTGCATCTACCCGATGCGACGGCTCGGACTGAACATCATGCCGGTTCTTTCTTGGTGCACTTCATTGTGTGCCTCGAGATGGCCGGTGCTTTTACTTTGAAAAAATTAGAGTGCTCAACGCAGGCGAGTCGCCTGAATAAACTTGCATGGAATAATAGAACAAGACCTCGTTTCTGTTCTGTTGGTTTTTGGAATACGAGGTAATGATTAAGAGGGACGGACGGGGGCATTCGTATTGCGGCGCTAGAGGTGAAATTCTTGGACCGTCGCAAGACGAACTACTGCGAAAGCATTTGCCAAGAATGTTTTCATTGATCAAGAACGAAAGTCAGAGGTTCGAAGGCGATCAGATACCGCCCTAGTTCTGACCATAAACGATGCCAACCAGCGATCCGCCTGAGTTACTCAAATGACTCGGCGGGCAGCTTCCGGGAAACCAAAGTATTTGGGTTCCGGGGGAAGTATGGTTGCAAAGCTGAAACTTAAAGGAATTGACGGAAGGGCACCACCAGGAGTGGAGCCTGCGGCTTAATTTGACTCAACACGGGAAAACTTACCCGGCCCGGACACTGGGAGGATTGACAGATTGAGAGCTCTTTCTTGATTCGGTGGATGGTGGTGCATGGCCGTTCTTAGTTGGTGGAGCGATTTGTCTGGTTAATTCCGATAACGAACGAGACTCTAGCCTATTAAATAGGTGCGGGGTTCCCAGCACCTTACAACCTTCTTAGAGGGACAAGCGGCTCCTAGCCGCACGAAACAGAGCAATAACAGGTCTGTGATGCCCTTAGATGTCCGGGGCCGCACGCGCGCTACACTGAAGGAAGCAGCGTGTCTTTATCCCTGTCTGAAAAGACTGGGTAACCCGTGGAACTTCTTTCGTGATTGGATAGGGGCTTGCAATTGTTCCCCTTGAACGAGGAATTCCCAGTAAGCGCGAGTCATAAGCTCGCGTTGATTACGTCCCTGCCCTTTGTACACACCGCCCGTCGCTACTACCGATTGAATGATTTAGTGAGGTCTTCGGACCGATGTCCGGCGCGGCCTTTCGGTTGCGCCGGTCTGTTGGAAAGATGACCAAACTTGATCATTTAGAGGAAGTAAAAGTCGTAACAAGGTTTCCGTAGGTGAACCTGCGGAAGGATCATTAACGGATTGTGAAGGGTGAGCGCCTCAGCTGCGTCTGCGCCCGACACTTTCTGCCGCTGACCCCGTTTGGACGCGGGGTCGGCTTTTCCCCACGGGGCTGCCTGAATGTGGAGCGGCACCCCGTGACAAATTGTTGCGCCCAGCGGACGCCAACACCGCGACCTTGGACGGTCGGCCAGGTGGCGGACGCGGGTACAAACGGCGCAACGCACTCATAGGTCGGCTTTCGACCCGCCACTGCACCGTGGCTCGAAGCGCTCGAAATGCGCGACCCGACCGCTGCGGGACCGCCTAGTACTGTAAACAGGAGCGGCGGAGCGCGAACGGCGAGTCGTGGTTAC
>NW_027464771.1:307500-316713 GCF_043290135.1 Rhipicephalus microplus | reverse complement strand
GCTGGCACTCCGGCGACGCGAAAGAGCGCGAATGCGCCCACGAAAGTGGCGTATTTGGACGTGCGTGACGGCGACCGCTGCAGGAGTACGAAAAAACCACGTCAGCCGGGGCGAGCGACACACGGCGGTCTGGGTGCTTATCGCTGCTATTATAGGGGCACCCCGGCAGACGCAGAAAAAAAAAAAAAAATTTTCGACCTTCTTTTTTGCTGGTCGAGCTCGGGTAACCCAGGTCGCAATGGGAGCCGCGCACGAAAGCGGCGTCGCGAGACGCGTTCGCGGTCGCTAGTCGCACGAGCTCGGCAACCGCGTCAGCCGGCGCGGAGTTCGGGATGCCGACGGCTAAGTGGGTACCGCTGCTCGGATGTTCGCCGTTTTTGGCCGAGTGAGTGCTGGCACTCCGGTGAAGCCAAGGAGCGCCAATTCGTGCACGATATCGGCGTCTTTCGACGTGCCCGCCGGCCACCGCCGCACGAGTACGGCAAACCGCGTCTGCCGGGGCGGGGTTCGCGACGCGTACGCAATAGTGGGAACCGTCGCTCGGATGTTCGTCGTCTTTGGCCGAGCGAGTGCTGGCACTCCGGCGAAGCGAAACGGGCCGATTCGGGCACGATATCGGCGTATTTCGACGTGCTCGCCGGCGACCGTCGCACGAGTACGGCAAAGCGCGTCTGCCGGGGCGAGGTTTGCGACGCCGACGAAAAAGTGGGAAGCGCCGCTCGGATCTTCGCCGTTTTTGCAGGAGTGAGTGGCGGCCCTCCTGCGAGACCAAGAAGCATCGACTCGCGCACGATATCGGTGTCTTTCGACGTGCCCGCCGGCCACCGCCGCACGAGTACGGCAAACCGCGTATGCCGGGGCGGGGTTGGCGACGCCGACGCAAAAGTGGGAACCGCCACTAGGATGTTCGCCGTTTTTGGCAGAGTGAGTGCTGGCACTCCGGCGAAGCGAAAGAGCGCGAATGCGCCCACGAAAGTGGCGTGTTTGGACGTGCTTGACGACGACCACCGCAGGAAAACGAAAAACCACGTCAGCCGGGGCGAGCGACCCATGGCGGTCTGGGTGCTTATCGCTGCTATTATAGGGGCACCCCGGCAGACGCAAAAAAAAAAAAAAAATTTTTTCGACATTCTTTTTTGCTCGTCGACCTCGGGTGACCCAGGTCGCAGTGGGAGCCGCGCACGAAAGCGGCGTCGCGAGACGGCTTCGCGGTCGCTAGTCGCACGAGCTCGGCAACCGCGTCTGCCGGGGCGGAGTTCGGGACGCCGACGGCTAAGTGGGAACCGCCGCTCGGATGTTCGCCGTTTGTGGCCGAGTGAGTGCTGGCACTCCGGCGAAGCCAAACGGGGCCGATTCCGGCACGATATCGGCGTCTTTCTACGTGCTCGCCGGCGACCGTCGCACGAGTACGGCAAAGTGCGTCTGCCGGGGCGGGGTTTGCGACGCGTACGCAATAGTGAGAACCGTCGCTCGGATGTTCGTCGTCTTTCGCCGAGCCAGTGCTGGCAATCCGGCGAAGCCGAACGGAGCCGATTCGGGCACGATATCGGCGTCTTTCCACGTGCTCGCCGGCGACCGTCGCACGAGTACGGTAAACCGCGTCAGCCGGGGCGGAGTTCGGGACGCCGATGCGAAAGTGGGAAGCGCCGCTCGGATCTTCGCCGTTTTTGGAGGAGTCAGTGGCGGCACTCCGGTGAAGCCAAGGTGCGCCAATTCGCGCACGATATCGGCGTCTTTCGACGTGCCCGCCGGCCACCGTCGCACGAGTACGGCAAACCTCGTCTGCCGGGGCGGGGTTTGCGACGCCGACGCAAAAGTGGGAACCGCCGCTCGGATGTTCGCCGTTTTTGGCAGAGTGAGTGCTGGCACTCCGGCGAAGCGAAAGAGCGCGAATGCGCCCACGAAAGTGGCGTGTTTGGACGTGCTTGACGACGACCACCGCAGGAAAACGAAAAACCACGTCAGCCGGGGCGAGCGACCCATGGCGGTCTGGGTGCTTATCGCTGCTATTATAGGGGCACCCCGGCAGACGCAAAAAAAAAAAAAAAATTTTTTCGACATTCTTTTTTGCTCGTCGACCTCGGGTGACCCAGGTCGCAGTGGGAGCCGCGCACGAAAGCGGCGTCGCGAGACGGCTTCGCGGTCGCTAGTCGCACGAGCTCGGCAACCGCGTCTGCCGGGGCGGAGTTCGGGACGCCGACGGCTAAGTGGGAACCGCCGCTCGGATGTTCGCCGTTTGTGGCCGAGTGAGTGCTGGCACTCCGGCGAAGCCAAACGGGGCCGATTCCGGCACGATATCGGCGTCTTTCTACGTGCTCGCCGGCGACCGTCGCACGAGTACGGCAAAGTGCGTCTGCCGGGGCGGGGTTTGCGACGCGTACGCAATAGTGAGAACCGTCGCTCGGATGTTCGTCGTCTTTCGCCGAGCCAGTGCTGGCACTCCGGCGAAGCCGAACGGAGCCGATTCGGGCACGATATCGGCGTCTTTCCACGTGCTCGCCGGCGACCGTCGCACGAGTACGGTGTAAACCGCGTCAGCCGGGGCGGAGTTCGGGACGCCGATGCGAAAGTGGGAAGCGCCGCTCGGATCTTCGCCGTTTTTGGAGGAGTCAGTGGCGGCACTCCGGTGAAGCCAAGGTGCGCCAATTCGCGCACGATATCGGCGTCTTTCGACGTGCCCGCGGCCACCGTCGCACGAGTACGGCAAACCTCGTCTGCCGGGGCGGGGTTTGCGACGCCGACGCAAAAGTGGGAACCGCCGCTCGGATGTTCGCCGTTTTTGGCAGAGTGAGTGCTGGCACTCCGGCGAAGCGAAAGAGCGTGAATGCGCCCACGAAAGTAGCGTATTTGGACGTGCTTGACGGCGACCGCCGCAGGAGTACGAAAAACCACGTCAGCCGGGGCGAGCGACCCACGGCGGTCTGGGTGCTTATCGCTGCTATTATAGGGGCACCCCGGCAGACGCAGAAAGAAAAAAAAAAATGGGGACATGGCGTGCGTCACCGTGCGGCTTCGCAGCGTTGCCGAAGTCGCCGAGCCCTTCGACTGAGCCGAACGGCGGACAGGGAACGTTGGTCGGCCGTTCTAACCTGTCGGTGCCACGCCGAGACGTCGTTAAGGAAAACCGCGTCGTGGGCCTCTACGACGCCGTCGAGTCGTTGTACGTTTGGTGTCCAGCGTGTCGGCGGCGAGTAGCGGACACGTCGTTCACGACTTCGGTCTTTCGCAGTCGACGCGAACTTGCGGAGAGTCGTGGTGCCTCACGTTTTCGGCAGAAACCGCGGCGGAATTTTCCCGTGCGTGCGCGCACGACCTCGGTGCTGTGCCGTCAGCGTAGTGTTGCACAAACTCGTGGCCTACCCAAGGTGCGGTACGTTTGCGGCCGTATCCTCGGTGGGAATTTCGTGAGTAGGGTCGCAAATTCTACGACCTCGGCGGGTTTGAGAGCGACGTAGACTTGTGGCACGCTCAACATGCCACACGTTTCGGGGCACACCCGCGGTGAAATTTTCTCGAGTACGCTCGTATTAGGGCCCAAGGAGGTCTGGGTACTTATCGCTGCTATTATGTGGGGGTTCTCGTGAGCGGCGTACGCGAAAGCGACCGGGTGTCTGATATGCGGCGGGCTTCGGCCTCGTCAAGCGTGTCCTCGGGTCTGCTCCAGGGGAATCCACGGCAGTCGTCTGCAGCCTCATCCGCTTGATGCGTTAGGGGCTGGTTGTCGGACGGTGCCGTTTTACCACGATATCGAGGTGTGTTCCGTGTCGTCCTCGGGCGATTCAGATGCGAAAGCGCCGAAGACGCGGGCGTGACCCGTCGTCTGGCGGCTTTGCAGTCTCGGCTCCGTTGCTAGTTCCGGCCGGTCCACCGACAGTGCAGCGGGCTTGGGCAACCCGCACGGCGCGACCGAGTCGATGCAACGAAAAAGAGCGAGCATGAACGTGCTTCTTGCCGCACGGCTCCCACTCGTCTTTCGGGAAGGTTGTGCCGTAGCGAGCTCGAACGCCGTCATCTCGGAGTGCAAAATAAGCGTGTTGGGGCGCCTGAAGGTGGCCTCCGCCGCACACAGACTGCGTCCGGCCCGCCGAGGGCGAGGACGGACGCGCAGTCGAACGATTACCTGGTTGATCCTGCCAGTAATCATATGCTTGTCTCAAAGATTAAGCCATGCATGTCTAAGTACATGCCGAAATAAGGCGAAACCGCGAATGGCTCATTAAATCAGTTATGGTTCCTTAGATCGTTTCTTCCTACTTGGATAACTGTGGCAATTCTAGAGCTAATACATGCAGTGAGCCTGGAGCCCTTTGGGTAACGGGTGCTTTTATTAGACCAAGATCGATCGGGTTTCGGCCCGTATTGTGTGGTGACTCTGGATAACTTTGTGCTGATCGCATGGCCACGAGCCGGCGACGTTTCTTTCAAGTGTCTGCCTTATCAACTTTCGATGGTAGGTTACTTGCTTACCATGGTTGTTACGGGTAACGGAGAATCAGGGTTCGATTCCGGAGAGGGAGCCTGAGAAACGGCTACCACATCCAAGGAAGGCAGCAGGCGCGCAAATTACCCACTCCCGGCACGGGGAGGTAGTGACGAAAAATAACAATACGGGACTCTTTTGAGGCCCCGTAATTGAAATGAGTACACTCTAAATCCTTTAACGAGGATCAATTGGAGGGCAAGTCTGGTGCCAGCAGCCGCGGTAATTCCAGCTCCAATAGCGTATACTAAAGCTGCTGCGGTTAAAAAGCTCGTAGTTGGATCTCAGTTCCAGACGAGTAGTGCATCTACCCGATGCGACGGCTCGGACTGAACATCATGCCGGTTCTTTCTTGGTGCACTTCATTGTGTGCCTCGAGATGGCCGGTGCTTTTACTTTGAAAAAATTAGAGTGCTCAACGCAGGCGAGTCGCCTGAATAAACTTGCATGGAATAATAGAACAAGACCTCGTTTCTGTTCTGTTGGTTTTTGGAATACGAGGTAATGATTAAGAGGGACGGACGGGGGCATTCGTATTGCGGCGCTAGAGGTGAAATTCTTGGACCGTCGCAAGACGAACTACTGCGAAAGCATTTGCCAAGAATGTTTTCATTGATCAAGAACGAAAGTCAGAGGTTCGAAGGCGATCAGATACCGCCCTAGTTCTGACCATAAACGATGCCAACCAGCGATCCGCCTGAGTTACTCAAATGACTCGGCGGGCAGCTTCCGGGAAACCAAAGTATTTGGGTTCCGGGGGAAGTATGGTTGCAAAGCTGAAACTTAAAGGAATTGACGGAAGGGCACCACCAGGAGTGGAGCCTGCGGCTTAATTTGACTCAACACGGGAAAACTTACCCGGCCCGGACACTGGGAGGATTGACAGATTGAGAGCTCTTTCTTGATTCGGTGGATGGTGGTGCATGGCCGTTCTTAGTTGGTGGAGCGATTTGTCTGGTTAATTCCGATAACGAACGAGACTCTAGCCTATTAAATAGGTGCGGGGTTCCCAGCACCTTACAACCTTCTTAGAGGGACAAGCGGCTCCTAGCCGCACGAAACAGAGCAATAACAGGTCTGTGATGCCCTTAGATGTCCGGGGCCGCACGCGCGCTACACTGAAGGAAGCAGCGTGTCTTTATCCCTGTCTGAAAAGACTGGGTAACCCGTGGAACTTCTTTCGTGATTGGGATAGGGGCTTGCAATTGTTCCCCTTGAACGAGGAATTCCCAGTAAGCGCGAGTCATAAGCTCGCGTTGATTACGTCCCTGCCCTTTGTACACACCGCCCGTCGCTACTACCGATTGAATGATTTAGTGAGGTCTTCGGACCGATGTCCGGCGCGGCCTTTCGGTTGCGCCGGTCTGTTGGAAAGATGACCAAACTTGATCATTTAGAGGAAGTAAAAGTCGTAACAAGGTTTCCGTAGGTGAACCTGCGGAAGGATCATTAACGGATTGTGAAGGGTGAGCGCCTCAGCTGCGTCTGCGCCCGACACTTTCTGCCGCTGACCCCGTTTGGACGCGGGGTCGGCTTTTCCCCACGGGGCTGCCTGAATGTGGAGCGGCACCCCGTGACAAATTGTTGCGCCCAGCGGACGCCAACACCGCGACCTTGGACGGTCGGCCAGGTGGCGGACGCGGGTACAAACGGCGCAACGCACTCATAGGTCGGCTTTCGACCCGCCACTGCACCGTGGCTCGAAGCGCTCGAAATGCGCGACCCGACCGCTGCGGGACCGCCTAGTACTGTAAACAGGAGCGGCGGAGCGCGAACGGCGAGTCGTGGTTACGTCGGTAGAAGGCGAGGCTGCGCGTTCCCGAAACGCCAGCCGAGTGCCCTCCCGACCGTTCGAGCGTGCAAGAACGAGACCCGACAATCGCGCGGCGACTGCCAAGTACGAGAGGAACGGCACAAGCGTCGGCGGTCGGTCAAGGAACTGGCGATGTGACGGGTCCGCTGTGCACCAGTGCATACCGTCCCGCCGTCCGCGGCAAGCGCCTCCGCGTCCTCGGGTGACGGAGGCTGCCGGTCGGTTCTTGCAGGCGAGGGATCTCGCTGGCACCGGTTCGCGTTGACGCGCGGCCGGTCATGGCACGGCGATGCGACGGCCGAGGTGCGCAGTACTCGATGGAGGAACCGCACGCTCCGATGACCGTCCCGCCCTCCGCGGCGTATGCGTACCGACCGTAATGGTTGCAGCAGCGCCGGCCGGCTTTTGAATTCGCCACACGAAACACGGTGCGAGATCGCGGTTAGGGGAGCGTCGACGTTGCCAGGCGTTTTGCTTGCTGCCGAGGGAAAGGCGGCACGGCCACGTCGCGCTCGTCGCGATTAGCGGGTCTGCGCGCTTTGGGAAGGTGCCGCAACGACTTGCCGAAAGAGGAAGCACGGAAGAACGAGGGACTTGGACGTCCCGACAATTGAACGCACTTGCGGCCAGGCCCTTGCTGGCTTCGTTCTTCCGCCTCGAGTAGGCTCGTACGCGGCTCCGGCGCCGAAAGTGGTCCTTGGCACCGACTTCGGTGGACGTGGGAAGTGCCGCGCAAGTACGGCGCGCCTGGCTCCACCTGTTGGCTAAAGTAGGCAGCCGGATCGGCATTTTGGTGTGCGGTGGCAAACCGTGGATGCGAAAAAAGCTTGTGCGATTTCGTGGAACAAAAAGCGGGGGTCCCCCTTTTTATGCGGAGGAGACCGACCCGCCCGCCGTGGTGAACCGCGACGCCACGGTAAAAACGGGAGAGGCTTGTCGATGGGACCGTGCATCCCGCGCTCCACGGAGGCCGGGAGGCGGCCGCCCGAGGAAATGTGTAGCCGTCGAGGCCCGCATCTGCGTGCACTCTTATCCAAATGGGTGTACCGCAGGCATTTTCTGGTTAGGCGGGCCAATGAGAGCGAGCACACAACGATACCTACGGGTCCGGCTTGGAGAACCGGCTTCGACGCCTCCCGAGTATTTATAGAGGGGTGGACCACGAAAGCACTCGCAAGTAGCGGAAGCGAAACGCCGTCCGAAACACACCGTTTGCTCGATTTGCGGCAGCCGAAAAAGGCGCGGCAGAGTTTTGGAGTCCAAGCGTGCGCTGAAAAGCGCCCTTCTTGGCCACTGTTTGGCCGAGTGCCAGAAACGTTTGGTTTTGACTGTACGGAATTGAACAAACACTTTTTCACGACTCTAAGCGGTGGATCACTCGGTTCTCGGGTCGATGAAGAACGCAGCCAGCTGCGAGACTTGGTGTGAATTGCAGGACACACTGAGCACTGATTCTTTGAACGCACATTGCGGCCTTGGGTCTTCCCTTGGCTTCGTCTGTCTGAGGGTCGGATCACATATCAAGAGAGCCTTCGGCGCACAAGGGAACGTGAGCCGTCGACTCGTTTTGACCGCGTCGGCAACACGGACAGCACGCTGAACACCTCACAGCGAGCGCCAACAGCGGCCACTCAAGGGCGAGACGGTGGCGACCGTCGTGCCAGAGCCCAACCGAAACGGGGGCGACCGACTGCATTGAGGATGTGGCACCTCGTTGAGACCGCCGCAGGACTTCGAGTCGGAAGGAAGCCTGCAGGGAAAGTGCGGTCGAGGTTGCGTACTCCTCTCTGCGACCGGGCGCGCAAGAGCTGCGAGAGCCACGGACGCGCAACTTTAACGCACGGTAAACACGAGGAGCGAAAGCCGGCCAGCAAAGCTTCTCCAGCCGTGCGCAAAGTGCGCGAGATCGCAGCCTTGCGTTGCGCTTGTTGCCCTCGAAGTAAGCAGGGTGTCCCGTAGACCGGGCGCTCGAACACGCTGCGGGGCCGTGCCTCCTCCAGGCTTTGCCGCGCGAACAGGGAACGTTCGCGCGCAAAGCGCAGGGAGGTGAGGAGGCTGCGCCCGACGTTTGCGGTTCGCTGCGTACGCGGTTGATGCGGAGAGCACGGCGCGACGACTTGCCGCGAAGCGGAAAAAGTCTCCCGCACGAGTTGGCGAAACGTTGGCGAAGCTTAAGGCGTTCTCGTCGTAGTCCGCCGTCGGTCTAAGTGCTTCGCAGTTCCCGTCCCGTTCAAAAAACTGGGCCACTCCAGTTGGGGCGGGGGCGACGCTACACGAGACGATGCCTCTCGCCAGGCTGCGTGGCTGCCCTTGCGGCGGCGGCGACTGGCCTCGGCGGTGTTTGGGCTTTCGACACGGTCGTTTATCACGCAACTGCTCGGACGACGCACGCGCGCAGCGGAATGCCGCTTGCCAGCCTTGTGAAGATGTGACCCTGTACAGGGTTGCGGGCGCACTTGGTAGGGCGTCGTACTCGGTTCGCGATGGGTTTACGAACGTGTCCCGTCACTTCCACGTCACACCGGTTGTGCGCCGCACGCGTGCAGCGGGGAAGCCGATTGCCAGCCTTGTGAAGAAGTGGCCCTGTACAGGGTTGCGGGCGCACTTGGTAGGGCGAGCGCACGCGGTCGTGCAGGAAGTTGATGGAAGCGAATGTATCCGCTGTCGACCTCAGATCAGGCGAGACAACCCGCTGAATTTAAGCATATCACTAAGCGGAGGAAAAGAAACCAACAGGGATTCCCCGAGTAGCTGCGAGCGAAACGGGACCGAGCCCAGCACCGAATCCCCCGTCCTTGCAGGCGGTCGGGAAATGTGGTGTATGGGAGGCGACGTTCTCGGGTGTTTGCGACGGTGCAAGTCCCCCTGACAGGGGCTTGTCCCAGAGTGGGTGCCAGGCCCGTCTCCGCCGTTGCGCGCC
>NW_027464771.1:290000-302500 GCF_043290135.1 Rhipicephalus microplus | reverse complement strand
CGCATGCGACTGCCGTGCTTTGCGGCATAGCACCGTGCGCAAAAACGGTGCGCATGCAAGAGGTGTCAGAGCTAGCGAACTTTTGCCACGAGCAACAGGTCACTAAAAGCCTATAGATGACGGTGTTGGAGGAAAAGAAAAATATCGAGAAAGCACTGCGGTGTGCCGTGCGTAGGGACGGGCGCGCGTGCCACATGCCGCCGAAATATGGGTGTCGGAGAAAACAGAGTGCCGCGCGTAACGAGGGGCGCGCGTGTTACAGAGAGATATGCCCAAACGCATGAAAGTGTACGCAGGTGTCCTAAGGCAGTTTTTTTTTTTTTTCCTCATTTTGATGTCGCCCCGGCTGACGTGGTTTTCGTTTTTCCGTGCCGCCCCGGCTGACGCGGTTTTCGTTTTTCCGTGCCGCCCCGGCTGACGCAGTTTTTGCGCCGCCCCGGCTGACGCGGTTTTCGCGCCGCCCCGGCTGACGCGGTTCCGACTTTGCACTTTTTGGCTCACCCCGGCTGGCGGCCCACTCACTCGATCGCCAGGTCTGTTTGCCCCGGTGGTTCCACCGCCAGGCTTAAGCGCGAACTTTTTTTGTTTGTTTTCTTTTGATTAAGCGCAAGCTTTTTTCTTTGTTTTCTTTTGATTAAGCGCGGGCTTTTTTCTTTGTTTTTTTTGCATTCGCCCCGGCAGACGCGGTTTTTGCGCCGCCCCGGCTGACGCGGTTTTTGCCGCCCCGGCTGACGCAGTTCGGACTTAGCACTTTTCGGCTGTGCCTGGCTGGCGGCCCACTCACTCGATCGCCATGTCTGTTTGCCACAGTTTTCCCGGTGGTGCCGCACCCGGGCTCGCCCCGGCTGACGCGGTTTCGTGCCGCCCCGGCAGACGCGGTTTTCGCGCCGCCCCGGCTGACGCGGTTTCGTGCCGCCCCGGCAGACGCGGTTTTTTGCCGCCCCGGCAGACGCGTTTTTTTTTTCTTTCGCCCCGGCTGACGCAGTTTTCGCGCCGCCCCGGCAGACGCGGTTTTCGCGCCGCCCCGGCAGACGCGGTTTTTTGCGCCGCCCCGGCTGACGCAGTTCGGACTTGGCACTTTTTGGCTGAGCCTGGCTGGCGGCCCACTCACTCGATCGCCATGTCTGTTTGCCACAGTTTTCCCGGTGGTGCCGCACCCGGGCTCGCCCCGGCTGACGCAGTTTTCGCGCCGCCCCGGCTGACGCGGTTTCGTGCCGCCCCGGCAGACGCGGTTTTTTGCGCCGCCCCGGCTGACGCGGTTTTTTGCCGCCCCGGCTGACGCAGTTCGGACTTGGCACTTTTCGGCTGTGCCTGGCTGGCGGCCCACTCACTCGATCGCCATGTCTGTTTGCCACAGTTTTCCCGGTGGTGCCGCACCCGGGCTCGCCCCGGCAGACGCGTTTTTTTTTTTCTTTCGCCCCGGCTGACGCAGTTTTCGCGCCGCCCCGGCTGACGCGGTTTCGTGCCGCCCCGGCAGACGCGGTTTTTTGCGCCGCCCCGGCTGACGCGGTTTTTGCCGCCCCGGCTGACGCAGTTCGGACTTAGCACTTTTTGGCTGAGCCTGGCTGGTGGCCCACTCACTCGATCGCCATGTCTGTTAGCCACAGTTTTCCCGGTGGTGCCGCACCCGGGCTCGCCCCGGCTGACGCAGTTTTCGCGCCGCCCCGGCTGACGCGGTTTCGTGCCGCCCCGGCAGACGCGGTTTTCGCGCCGCCCCGGCTGACGCGGTTTTTGCCGCCCCGGCTGACGCAGTTCGGACTTAGCACTTTTCGGCTGTGCCTGGCTGGCGGCCCACTCACTCGATCGCCATGTCTGTTTGCCACAGTTTTCCCGGTGGTGCCGCACCCGGGCTCGCCCCGGCTGACGCAGTTTTCGCGCCGCCCCGGCTGACGCGGTTTCGTGCCGCCCCGGCAGACGCGGTTTTCGCGCCGCCCCGGCTGACGCGGTTTCGTGCCGCCCCGGCAGACGCGGTTTTTTGCCGCCCCAGCTGACGCAGTTCGGACTTAGCACTTTTTGGCTGAGCCTTGCTGGCGGCCCACTCACTCGATCGCCATGTCTGTTTGCCACAGTTTTCCCGGTGGTGCCGCACCCGGGCTCGCCCCGGCAGACGCGTTTTTTTTTTTCTTTCGCCCCGGCTGACGCAGTTTTCGCGCCGCCCCGGCAGACGCGGTTTTCGCGCCGCCCCGGCAGACGCGGTTTTTTGCGCCGCCCCGGCTGACGCGGTTTTTTGCCGCCCCGGCTGACGCAGTTCGGACTTGGCACTTTTTGGCTGAGCCTGGCTGGCGGCCCACTCACTCGATCGCCATGTCTGTTTGCCACAGTTTTCCCGGTGGTGCCGCACCCGGGCTCGCCCCGGCTGACGCAGTTTTCGCGCCGCCCCGGCAGACGCGGTTTCGTGCCGCCCCGGCAGACGCGGTTTTTTGCGCCGCCCCGGCTGACGCGGTTTTTTGCCGCCCCGGCTGACACGGTTCGGACTTTGCACTTTTCGGCTGTGCCTGGCTGGCGGCCCACTCACTCGATCGCCATGTCTGTTTGCCACAGTTTTCCCGGTGGTGCCGCACCCGGGCTCGCCCCGGCAGACGCGTTTTTTTTTTTTTTTTCTTTCGCCCCGGCTGACGCAGTTTTCGCGCCGCCCCGGCTGACGCGGTTTCGTGCCGCCCCGGCAGACGCGGTTTTTTGCGCCGCCCCGGCTGACGTGGTTTTTGCCGCCCCGGCTGACGCAGTTCGGACTTTGCACTTTTTGGCTGAGCCTGGCTGGCGGCCCACTCACTCGATCGCCATGTCTGTTTGCCACAGTTTTCCCGGTGGTGCCGCACCCGGGCTCGCCCCGGCAGACGCGTTTTTTTTTTTTCCTTCGCCCCGGCAGACGTGGTTCCCCCCCCCCCCTCCGTCTTTCTTTTTGTTTTTTTTTTTCGCCGCGGCTGAAGTGGATTTTTCGGTGCCTCGACGCCCCGGTAGTCGCGGTTTTTCCGTTTCCGCACGGCCCCGGCTGACGCTGCTCGGTCACAGTCGCCTTTTGTGGTGATTGCAGACTTCTTGAGCGCGGGTGTTTTTTTTTTTGTTGTTGTTGTTGTTTTATTACGCATTCGCTCCAGCAGACGCTGTTTAGACTTTTTGTTTCCTCTTTTATCCTGCGACGAGGTGACGAGGTTTATTCGGTGCCCCGCCGCCCCGGCTGAAGTGATTTTTCCTGTCCCGTGCCGCCCCGGCTGACGCGGTTGGGACTTCGCGTTTGTTCGGCCGCCACGGGTTTTGGCGCACTCGCTCGGTTGCTTGTTGTTGCCACTTGTTGCGAACCCAGGTTTCTTGAGCGAGCGCGGGCGTTTTTTCTTCCTTTCTTTCTTTGTTCTATGTGTTAGCGAATCGGCCTTTAATATCACACGAGGACTCACAACCAACAATTTTCAGTTTGAAGTGTAAAAAATCTGCAGGTGTTGACGTAACTGACTTGCCCCGTACCCTTGAGTACATCCATGAAGTTCTCGTAGTACTACTAAATCGCATTATTCCAAGTGGAGAAATTCCCATAAACTTGCAAACCTCTACACGAAAATCGGTGCGCGTGATAAAGTTGAAAATTATCGTCCGATATCAAATGTGCCTTCTATAACACAAATTCTAGGAAAAAAAAAAAAAAAAAACACTTGTTCGCCGTTTTCTGCGCCGTGACTGGCAGCACTCCGGCGAAGCGAAACGGGGTCGATTCGAGCACGATATCGGCGTCTTTCGACGTGCTCGCCGGCGACCGTCGCACGAGTACGTCGCACGAGCGCGTCTGCCGGGGCGCCGTTTGCGAAGCCGACGCAAAAGTGGGAACCGCCGCTCGGATGATCGCCGCTTTCGGCAGAGTGAGTGTTGGCACTCCGGGGAAGCGAAACAGCGTGAATGCGCCCACGAAATCGGCGTATTTTGAAGTGCCCGCCGGCGACCGTCGCACGAGTACGGTAAACCGCGTCAGCCGGGGCGTAGTTCGGGACGCCGACGAAAAAGTGGGAAGCGCAACTCGGATCTTCGCCGTTTTTGCAGGAGTGAGTGGCGGCCCTCCTGCGAGACCAAGAAGCATCGATTCGTGCACGAATTCGGCGCCTTTCGACGTGATCGCCGGCGACCGTCGCTCGAGTAGGGCAAACCGCGTCTGCCGGGGCGGGCTTCGGGACGCCGATGCGAAAGTGGGAAACGCTGCTCGGATGTTCGCCGTTTTTGGCCGAGTGAGTGCTGGCACACGGGCGAAGCCAAACGGGGCCGATTACGGCACGATATCGGCGTCTTTCGACGTGCCCGCCGGCGACCGTCGCACGAGTACGGTAAACCGCGTCAGCCCGGGCGGAGTTCGGGACGCCGATGCGAAAGTGGAGAACGCCGCTCGGATCTTCGCCGTTTTTGGAGGAGTGAGTGGCGGCACTCCGGAGAAGCCAGGGAGCGCCAATTAGCGCACGATATCGGCGTCTTTCGACGCGCTCGCCGGCGACCGTCGCACGAGTAGGGCAAACCGCGTCTGCCGGGGCGGGGTTTACGACGCCGACGCAAAAGTGGGAACCGCCGCTCGGATGTTGGCCGTTTTTGGCAGAGTGAGTGCTGGCACTCCGGCGACGCGAAAGAGCGCGAATGCGCCCACGAAAGTGGCGTATTTGGACGTGCGTGACGGCGACCGCTGCAGGAGTACGAAAAACCACGTCAGCCGGGGCGAGCGACACACGGCGGTCTGGGTGCTTATCGCTGCTATTATAGGGGCACCCCGGCAGACGCAGAAAAAAAAAAAAAAATTTTCGACCTTCTTTTTTGCTGGTCGAGCTCGGGTAACCCAGGTCGCAATGGGAGCCGCGCACGAAAGCGGCGTCGCGAGACGCGTTCGCGGTCGCTAGTCGCACGAGCTCGGCAACCGCGTCAGCCGGCGCGGAGTTCGGGATGCCGACGGCTAAGTGGGTACCGCTGCTCGGATGTTCGCCGTTTTTGGCCGAGTGAGTGCTGGCACTCCGGTGAAGCCAAGGAGCGCCAATTCGTGCACGATATCGGCGTCTTTCGACGTGCCCGCCGGCCACCGCCGCACGAGTACGGCAAACCGCGTCTGCCGGGGCGGGGTTCGCGACGCGTACGCAATAGTGGGAACCGTCGCTCGGATGTTCGTCGTCTTTGGCCGAGCGAGTGCTGGCACTCCGGCGAAGCGAAACGGGGCCGATTCGGGCACGATATCGGCGTATTTCGACGTGCTCGCCGGCGACCGTCGCACGAGTACGGCAAAGCGCGTCTGCCGGGGCGAGGTTTGCGACGCCGACGAAAAAGTGGGAAGCGCCGCTCGGATCTTCGCCGTTTTTGCAGGAGTGAGTGGCGGCCCTCCTGCGAGACCAAGAAGCATCGACTCGCGCACGATATCGGTGTCTTTCGACGTGCCCGCCGGCCACCGCCGCACGAGTACGGCAAACCGCGTATGCCGGGGCGGGGTTGGCGACGCCGACGCAAAAGTGGGAACCGCCACTAGGATGTTCGCCGTTTTTGGCAGAGTGAGTGCTGGCACTCCGGCGAAGCGAAAGAGCGCGAATGCGCCCACGAAAGTGGCGTGTTTGGACGTGCTTGACGACGACCACCGCAGGAAAACGAAAAACCACGTCAGCCGGGGCGAGCGACCCATGGCGGTCTGGGTGCTTATCGCTGCTATTATAGGGGCACCCCGGCAGACGCAAAAAAAAAAAAAAAATTTTTTTCGACATTCTTTTTTGCTCGTCGACCTCGGGTGACCCAGGTCGCAGTGGGAGCCGCGCACGAAAGCGGCGTCGCGAGACGGCTTCGCGGTCGCTAGTCGCACGAGCTCGGCAACCGCGTCTGCCGGGGCGGAGTTCGGGACGCCGACGGCTAAGTGGGAACCGCCGCTCGGATGTTCGCCGTTTGTGGCCGAGTGAGTGCTGGCACTCCGGCGAAGCCAAACGGGGCCGATTCCGGCACGATATCGGCGTCTTTCTACGTGCTCGCCGGCGACCGTCGCACGAGTACGGCAAAGTGCGTCTGCCGGGGCGGGGTTTGCGACGCGTACGCAATAGTGAGAACCGTCGCTCGGATGTTCGTCGTCTTTCGCCGAGCCAGTGCTGGCAATCCGGCGAAGCCGAACGGAGCCGATTCGGGCACGATATCGGCGTCTTTCCACGTGCTCGCCGGCGACCGTCGCACGAGTACGGTAAACCGCGTCAGCCGGGGCGGAGTTCGGGACGCCGATGCGAAAGTGGGAAGCGCCGCTCGGATCTTCGCCGTTTTTGGAGGAGTCAGTGGCGGCACTCCGGTGAAGCCAAGGTGCGCCAATTCGCGCACGATATCGGCGTCTTTCGACGTGCCCGCCGGCCACCGTCGCACGAGTACGGCAAACCTCGTCTGCCGGGGCGGGGTTTGCGACGCCGACGCAAAAGTGGGAACCGCCGCTCGGATGTTCGCCGTTTTTGGCAGAGTGAGTGCTGGCACTCCGGCGAAGCGAAAGAGCGCGAATGCGCCCACGAAAGTGGCGTGTTTGGACGTGCTTGACGACGACCACCGCAGGAAAACGAAAAACCACGTCAGCCGGGGCGAGCGACCCATGGCGGTCTGGGTGCTTATCGCTGCTATTATAGGGGCACCCCGGCAGACGCAAAAAAAAAAAAAATTTTTTTCGACATTCTTTTTTGCTCGTCGACCTCGGGTGACCCAGGTCGCAGTGGGAGCCGCGCACGAAAGCGGCGTCGCGAGACGGCTTCGCGGTCGCTAGTCGCACGAGCTCGGCAACCGCGTCTGCCGGGGCGGAGTTCGGGACGCCGACGGCTAAGTGGGAACCGCCGCTCGGATGTTCGCCGTTTGTGGCCGAGTGAGTGCTGGCACTCCGGCGAAGCCAAACGGGGCCGATTCCGGCACGATATCGGCGTCTTTCTACGTGCTCGCCGGCGACCGTCGCACGAGTACGGCAAAGTGCGTCTGCCGGGGCGGGGTTTGCGACGCGTACGCAATAGTGAGAACCGTCGCTCGGATGTTCGTCGTCTTTCGCCGAGCCAGTGCTGGCACTCCGGCGAAGCCGAACGGAGCCGATTCGGGCACGATATCGGCGTCTTTCCACGTGCTCGCCGGCGACCGTCGCACGAGTACGGTAAACCGCGTCAGCCGGGGCGGAGTTCGGGACGCCGATGCGAAAGTGGGAAGCGCCGCTCGGATCTTCGCCGTTTTTGGAGGAGTCAGTGGCGGCACTCCGGTGAAGCCAAGGTGCGCCAATTCGCGCACGATATCGGCGTCTTTCGACGTGCCCGCCGGCCACCGTCGCACGAGTACGGCAAACCTCGTCTGCCGGGGCGGGGTTTGCGACGCCGACGCAAAAGTGGGAACCGCCGCTCGGATGTTCGCCGTTTTTGGCAGAGTGAGTGCTGGCACTCCGGCGAAGCGAAAGAGCGTGAATGCGCCCACGAAAGTAGCGTATTTGGACGTGCTTGACGGCGACCGCCGCAGGAGTACGAAAAACCACGTCAGCCGGGGCGAGCGACCCACGGCGGTCTGGGTGCTTATCGCTGCTATTATAGGGGCACCCCGGCAGACGCAGAAAGAAAAAAAAAAATGGGGACATGGCGTGCGTCACCGTGCGGCTTCGCAGCGTTGCCGAAGTCGCCGAGCCCTTCGACTGAGCCGAACGGCGGACAGGGAACGTTGGTCGGCCGTTCTAACCTGTCGGTGCCACGCCGAGACGTCGTTAAGGAAAACCGCGTCGTGGGCCTCTACGACGCCGTCGAGTCGTTGTACGTTTGGTGTCCAGCGTGTCGGCGGCGAGTAGCGGACACGTCGTTCACGACTTCGGTCTTTCGCAGTCGACGCGAACTTGCGGAGAGTCGTGGTGCCTCACGTTTTCGGCAGAAACCGCGGCGGAATTTTCCCGTGCGTGCGCGCACGACCTCGGTGCTGTGCCGTCAGCGTAGTGTTGCACAAACTCGTGGCCTACCCAAGGTGCGGTACGTTTGCGGCCGTATCCTCGGTGGGAATTTCGTGAGTAGGGTCGCAAATTCTACGACCTCGGCGGGTTTGAGAGCGACGTAGACTTGTGGCACGCTCAACATGCCACACGTTTCGGGGCACACCCGCGGTGAAATTTTCTCGAGTACGCTCGTATTAGGGCCCAAGGAGGTCTGGGTACTTATCGCTGCTATTATGTGGGGGTTCTCGTGAGCGGCGTACGCGAAAGCGACCGGGTGTCTGATATGCGGCGGGCTTCGGCCTCGTCAAGCGTGTCCTCGGGTCTGCTCCAGGGGAATCCACGGCAGTCGTCTGCAGCCTCATCCGCTTGATGCGTTAGGGGCTGGTTGTCGGACGGTGCCGTTTTACCACGATATCGAGGTGTGTTCCGTGTCGTCCTCGGGCGATTCAGATGCGAAAGCGCCGAAGACGCGGGCGTGACCCGTCGTCTGGCGGCTTTGCAGTCTCGGCTCCGTTGCTAGTTCCGGCCGGTCCACCGACAGTGCAGCGGGCTTGGGCAACCCGCACGGCGCGACCGAGTCGATGCAACGAAAAAGAGCGAGCATGAACGTGCTTCTTGCCGCACGGCTCCCACTCGTCTTTCGGGAAGGTTGTGCCGTAGCGAGCTCGAACGCCGTCATCTCGGAGTGCAAAATAAGCGTGTTGGGGCGCCTGAAGGTGGCCTCCGCCGCACACAGACTGCGTCCGGCCCGCCGAGGGCGAGGACGGACGCGCAGTCGAACGATTACCTGGTTGATCCTGCCAGTAATCATATGCTTGTCTCAAAGATTAAGCCATGCATGTCTAAGTACATGCCGAAATAAGGCGAAACCGCGAATGGCTCATTAAATCAGTTATGGTTCCTTAGATCGTTTCTTCCTACTTGGATAACTGTGGCAATTCTAGAGCTAATACATGCAGTGAGCCTGGAGCCCTTTGGGTAACGGGTGCTTTTATTAGACCAAGATCGATCGGGTTTCGGCCCGTATTGTGTGGTGACTCTGGATAACTTTGTGCTGATCGCATGGCCACGAGCCGGCGACGTTTCTTTCAAGTGTCTGCCTTATCAACTTTCGATGGTAGGTTACTTGCTTACCATGGTTGTTACGGGTAACGGAGAATCAGGGTTCGATTCCGGAGAGGGAGCCTGAGAAACGGCTACCACATCCAAGGAAGGCAGCAGGCGCGCAAATTACCCACTCCCGGCACGGGGAGGTAGTGACGAAAAATAACAATACGGGACTCTTTTGAGGCCCCGTAATTGAAATGAGTACACTCTAAATCCTTTAACGAGGATCAATTGGAGGGCAAGTCTGGTGCCAGCAGCCGCGGTAATTCCAGCTCCAATAGCGTATACTAAAGCTGCTGCGGTTAAAAAGCTCGTAGTTGGATCTCAGTTCCAGACGAGTAGTGCATCTACCCGATGCGACGGCTCGGACTGAACATCATGCCGGTTCTTTCTTGGTGCACTTCATTGTGTGCCTCCAGATGGCCGGTGCTTTTACTTTGAAAAAATTAGAGTGCTCAACGCAGGCGAGTCGCCTGAATAAACTTGCATGGAATAATAGAACAAGACCTCGTTTCTGTTCTGTTGGTTTTTGGAATACGAGGTAATGATTAAGAGGGACGGACGGGGGCATTCGTATTGCGGCGCTAGAGGTGAAATTCTTGGACCGTCGCAAGACGAACTACTGCGAAAGCATTTGCCAAGAATGTTTTCATTGATCAAGAACGAAAGTCAGAGGTTCGAAGGCGATCAGATACCGCCCTAGTTCTGACCATAAACGATGCCAACCAGCGATCCGCCTGAGTTACTCAAATGACTCGGCGGGCAGCTTCCGGGAAACCAAAGTATTTGGGTTCCGGGGGAAGTATGGTTGCAAAGCTGAAACTTAAAGGAATTGACGGAAGGGCACCACCAGGAGTGGAGCCTGCGGCTTAATTTGACTCAACACGGGAAAACTTACCCGGCCCGGACACTGGGAGGATTGACAGATTGAGAGCTCTTTCTTGATTCGGTGGATGGTGGTGCATGGCCGTTCTTAGTTGGTGGAGCGATTTGTCTGGTTAATTCCGATAACGAACGAGACTCTAGCCTATTAAATAGGTGCGGGGTTCCCAGCACCTTACAACCTTCTTAGAGGGACAAGCGGCTCCTAGCCGCACGAAACAGAGCAATAACAGGTCTGTGATGCCCTTAGATGTCCGGGGCCGCACGCGCGCTACACTGAAGGAAGCAGCGTGTCTTTATCCCTGTCTGAAAAGACTGGGTAACCCGTGGAACTTCTTTCGTGATTGGGATAGGGGCTTGCAATTGTTCCCCTTGAACGAGGAATTCCCAGTAAGCGCGAGTCATAAGCTCGCGTTGATTACGTCCCTGCCCTTTGTACACACCGCCCGTCGCTACTACCGATTGAATGATTTAGTGAGGTCTTCGGACCGATGTCCGGCGCGGCCTTTCGGTTGCGCCGGTCTGTTGGAAAGATGACCAAACTTGATCATTTAGAGGAAGTAAAAGTCGTAACAAGGTTTCCGTAGGTGAACCTGCGGAAGGATCATTAACGGATTGTGAAGGGTGAGCGCCTCAGCTGCGTCTGCGCCCGACACTTTCTGCCGCTGACCCCGTTTGGACGCGGGGTCGGCTTTTCCCCACGGGGCTGCCTGAATGTGGAGCGGCACCCCGTGACAAATTGTTGCGCCCAGCGGACGCCAACACCGCGACCTTGGACGGTCGGCCAGGTGGCGGACGCGGGTACAAACGGCGCAACGCACTCATAGGTCGGCTTTCGACCCGCCACTGCACCGTGGCTCGAAGCGCTCGAAATGCGCGACCCGACCGCTGCGGGACCGCCTAGTACTGTAAACAGGAGCGGCGGAGCGCGAACGGCGAGTCGTGGTTACGTCGGTAGAAGGCGAGGCTGCGCGTTCCCGAAACGCCAGCCGAGTGCCCTCCCGACCGTTCGAGCGTGCAAGAACGAGACCCGACAATCGCGCGGCGACTGCCAAGTACGAGAGGAACGGCACAAGCGTCGGCGGTCGGTCAAGGAACTGGCGATGTGACGGGTCCGCTGTGCACCAGTGCATACCGTCCCGCCGTCCGCGGCAAGCGCCTCCGCGTCCTCGGGTGACGGAGGCTGCCGGTCGGTTCTTGCAGGCGAGGGATCTCGCTGGCACCGGTTCGCGTTGACGCGCGGCCGGTCATGGCACGGCGATGCGACGGCCGAGGTGCGCAGTACTCGATGGAGGAACCGCACGCTCCGATGACCGTCCCGCCCTCCGCGGCGTATGCGTACCGACCGTAATGGTTGCAGCAGCGCCGGCCGGCTTTTGAATTCGCCACACGAAACACGGTGCGAGATCGCGGTTAGGGGAGCGTCGACGTTGCCAGGCGTTTTGCTTGCTGCCGAGGGAAAGGCGGCACGGCCACGTCGCGCTCGTCGCGATTAGCGGGTCTGCGCGCTTTGGGAAGGTGCCGCAACGACTTGCCGAAAGAGGAAGCACGGAAGAACGAGGGACTTGGACGTCCCGACAATTGAACGCACTTGCGGCCAGGCCCTTGCTGGCTTCGTTCTTCCGCCTCGAGTAGGCTCGTACGCGGCTCCGGCGCCGAAAGTGGTCCTTGGCACCGACTTCGGTGGACGTGGGAAGTGCCGCGCAAGTACGGCGCGCCTGGCTCCACCTGTTGGCTAAAGTAGGCAGCCGGATCGGCATTTTGGTGTGCGGTGGCAAACCGTGGATGCGAAAAAAGCTTGTGCGATTTCGTGGAACAAAAAGCGGGGGTCCCCCTTTTTATGCGGAGGAGACCGACCCGCCCGCCGTGGTGAACCGCGACGCCACGGTAAAAACGGGAGAGGCTTGTCGATGGGACCGTGCATCCCGCGCTCCACGGAGGCCGGGAGGCGGCCGCCCGAGGAAATGTGTAGCCGTCGAGGCCCGCATCTGCGTGCACTCTTATCCAAATGGGTGTACCGCAGGCATTTTCTGGTTAGGCGGGCCAATGAGAGCGAGCACACAACGATACCTACGGGTCCGGCTTGGAGAACCGGCTTCGACGCCTCCCGAGTATTTATAGAGGGGTGGACCACGAAAGCACTCGCAAGTAGCGGAAGCGAAACGCCGTCCGAAACACACCGTTTGCTCGATTTGCGGCAGCCGAAAAAGGCGCGGCAGAGTTTTGGAGTCCAAGCGTGCGCTGAAAAGCGCCCTTCTTGGCCACTGTTTGGCCGAGTGCCAGAAACGTTTGGTTTTGACTGTACGGAATTGAACAAACACTTTTTCACGACTCTAAGCGGTGGATCACTCGGTTCTCGGGTCGATGAAGAACGCAGCCAGCTGCGAGACTTGGTGTGAATTGCAGGACACACTGAGCACTGATTCTTTGAACGCACATTGCGGCCTTGGGTCTTCCCTTGGCTTCGTCTGTCTGAGGGTCGGATCACATATCAAGAGAGCCTTCGGCGCACAAGGGAACGTGAGCCGTCGACTCGTTTTGACCGCGTCGGCAACACGGACAGCACGCTGAACACCTCACAGCGAGCGCCAACAGCGGCCACTCA
>NW_027464771.1:280000-285000 GCF_043290135.1 Rhipicephalus microplus | reverse complement strand
CGAAGAGTGGCAAGGGAACAGGGGACAAATCTCAGGACTTCTTGAAGGGTGACCGGGTGGCAGCACCTAAGCGCACTGAAGTGGAAACAGAGACGGAGTCGTCCGAGGACGACACGGGCGGTTCCTGGGATACAGTCTGCGACAAAAGGTCATTGAGGCAGGAGCGCCGAGCACGAAAGGCAGGCAGACACATTGACTCGCAGGAATCCCAGGCAAAAGATGATTCAAGTGCAGATGAAGACAACAACAACACTGGAAAAGCCTCGGCCGCCCTATCTCAAAGAGCTGACAAAAAGGAGAAGTCATATGAGCGGGAATTTCCGACGTTGGTTTCATCAGACGCTGAAACGCTGGGGGACGAAGGGAAAAGCAAGGCATCACCCTTGGCAAAATTAATGAAAGCGGACAAGAAACTGTTCAAGGCCGTCTCAGTAATTGCAGCCGAGACGGCCGAAAACGAGATAGTCGCGGCACAGTTGGACCACATAATCGACGAGATCTCGAAAATGAAATCTCTGATTTTGGAGGCTACACACGAGGTTGCAGGCCTTCGGGGAGAGCTGCGAGCGGTCCGAGAGACAATGGGGAGCGGTCAGGGTCCCACCAAAACTATGGCAGATGTGATACGCAGCTCTGCCCAGGGAGAGATTATTGGGCAACTTGGCTCACCAAAACAAAGAGAGGCCATAGTGGTGAGATCAAGCACACACGGAGCAGAGGAGCTATCAAAATTGATAGCACGTAACATCGACCCGTGCTCCCTCGGACTCAGAGATGTGGAAATGCGACCAGTTAGGAGCGGGGTGGTGATTTCATCCACCTCAAAAGAGGCAATCGCCTCGCTCCAGAAGGAACTGCAAAGTAATGAAGCCACTGGGAAAGCAATTGAGGTGACGCAGGCAAGAAAGCGGCTACCGCAGATAAAAGTAGTCGGAATTAGTGAGGAATTATCAGACGAAGAAATCAAGGCGTGCTTGATAACCCAAAATGATCTGCGATGCACTTCAGATGACTTTGTCCTCACCAAGTCATGGAAGGGAAGGGCGGGAATAACCAAGTGCTTCGATATCACTGTGCGAGCCAGCGAAGCGTTGAAGGGGCGGTCACACCTCAACATCAAGTGGACCCGCTGTCGCTTCTTCGACAACACATTCATCCCACGCTGTAAAAATTGCGCTCAGGCCGGGCACGTCGAGAAGTTCTGCAGGGGGCAGCCAAGGTGCACTGACTGCGGGGGGGCACACCATCTCAGGCAGTGCAAGAGCACAGAGAAAAACTGCTGTGCCTGTGAACGCGAACTCCCCCTTGCGAACAGAGACCACTCGTTCTTGAGCCTGGACTGCCCGGTGTTTAAAGAGGCACAGGCAAGACGGACCAGAGAAATAATAGCCCATCTATAAAGGTATAAAGGCTTAACCGAAATACAAACCAGAGAAGAAGGTCCTAAAACCGATAAGTAAGAGAAAGGGGAAAGGGGAAAGGAGAACACAAACAACATGAACAGTACGCAATCACTGAGCATACTTCAAATAAACCTAGGCCGCTCATTCCAAGCAACAAAGAACATTAACGTCACTCACTTAGATCACAAACAAGACATCTCTTTTTTACAAGAACCATACTTTTTAAAAAACAAAGTAATAGGTTTCCCATTAAAAACTCGAATTATACAGGGCAGCGACAATCCAAAAACCGCAACAATAATACATAATGAAAACATCGAAATATTTCCTATGAGAACAACACAAACAATGATAATTGTTAAGCTAACCTGGAACAACGTAGAGTTAATAACAATAAACTGTTACTTCCCACCACAGACAGATACACTACCTCTAATACTAGAAATTGAACAATTCCTAAGACAAATCCAGCCAGGAGAAAATGTACTCCTGGTAGGTGACTTTAATTCTAAAAACACAATATGGGGAGGAGAGGTAACAGACAAGAGAGGTTTGGAATTAGCAGAATTTGTAAACCGCCACGACCTCAATGTGCTCAATGATCCCCAGTCCCAGCCAACTTTTCAAACAAAAAACGGAAGGAGCTGGATAGATCTCACAATTTGTTCCACGCCATTGCTCAGACAATTAAGAACTTGGGAGGTGATGGACGAGGAAAGCGGCAGCGATCACCGGTACATCAAAGTGGAATTTTTTGAGATCACCAGCACAAAAGAGAAACGTCTTACCAAAATGGGCGAAAAGAAGGTATTGGACGCATTATGTCGAGACTTATGGATCAAGGATACGGCACAAAGAAAAATAGAAAACAAGAACCAACTAGAAATTATAGTGACCCAGTTTTACAAAAAAATAGAAGACTTAAAAAAGAAATTTGCAAAGAACGTGAAGAAAGTAGATCAAAAACAAAAGCCGTGGTGGAAGCCAGAGTTAGAAATTCAAAGGAAAAAAGTACGAGCGATGCGAAGGCGATACCAAAGATGCACCGATGACCTGAGGAGTCACTTTAAATCACTTTACCTCGAAGGACTCAAACAATATCAGAAAGAAATACAGGACGCCAAGAATAAATCCTGGAAGGATTATTGCAGTAAGCAGGACAAGAACCCCTTCTCCCTTCCATACAAAATAGCGGCTGATAAAATAAAAAGAGAGGTAGTCTTCCAGAGTCTCATAAAAGAAAATGGAGAAGAAACAAAGACCAAAGAGGAAACCGTTCGATATATATTGCAAAACCTCTACGGAACTGAAGCTACCACCTCGGAAACAATGCAAAACGACAGCATCCATAAGGAAACAGAAGACGACGCAAGGGAGATTATTGAACTAACCGAACTGGAAGTCGACCACGTTATAAATAATATTAGAAGGAAGATCAGCCCAGGACCCGACCAGATAAATACCGGATTTATGCAATCACTCTACCACGCGCACAAGCAATTCTTTATTAAGATATTCAATGCAGCACTCCAATTCGGACATTTCCCTTCTGCCTGGAAAACATCAAAAGTCATTCTAATCCCCAAAAGCAGAGAACACAGCCCGCAGGCAGCACACAAATTTAGACCCATTGCCATAAATTCTATACTCGGGAAAATCTTCGAAAAGCTGCTATATCATCGTCTCTATTATTACTTTGAAACAAATAATCTCTTCCCGGACAATCAATTTGGATTTACAAATGGCAAATCGGCCATCACCGCACTGTATAAACTAAAACGGGACATAGTACATTCCCTTGAAAACAAAGACAACATCATAGTAATTTCATTAGACATAACCAACGCATTTGGAAATATAATTGTCGATAGAGTAAAAAAAAGATTTAGGGATTTAGAAATACCCAAGGATCTGAGTCAATTGGTATTGCACATGCTAGAAGATAGATCAATCAGTTATGAACTGGGGAAAAACAAAATACAGCTAAAGCTAAACAAAGGAGCACCACAAGGCTCCCCCTTAAGTCCGTTTCTATGGAATGTAATTGTTTCCGAATTGTTAGTGGCAGTAATGCCAGAAACTACCACAATACAAGCATTCGCGGATGATTTAACACTAGTGGTTAGGGGTAAAAGTAGAGCCAAACTAGAAGCGGAGGCGGCGAAGGCACTGACGATCATACACGAATGGAGCACCCGGAATGAGCTGAACTTCAGCCTGGAGAAATGTGAATTCATCAACCTAGGGGCCGCGTACAAGAATAGATCTCCAGTCATTAAAATTAATGGCATTTCAATTAAGAGAGTCCAACAAACGAAAATTTTGGGGGTGATATTCGACAGCAAACTTTCGTTTATACCACATTTAAAAATGGTGAAGCAAAGAATCCAAAGGATCACGTCTGGTCTGGCACATTTTACAGGAATGAACTGGGGCATGACACCAAAACACCTCCGACAAATCTACTTACGGGGAATCGAACGCATGATAGTATATGGCTCTCCAATATGGTACCCGGCAATATCCGCACGGAACAAAAATAACACAGAGAAGATAAATAGACTGAAGGCAATTCAGAGAATCCCCTTGTCAAAAATTGCTAAATCTTTTCATACAGTATCGAACGCAGCTCTAAATATTGTCTGCAACATTCCCCCGGTACACATAACAATAGAAAGAGAAAACACAATTTTTAACATCATTCATGGAGACGGAACATTCGTGTTTAATGGTCAGGCTTTCGGGAAAGAAGATATCGCCACCAAGATTCGGCCATTCCAAACACACCCAGCAAAAAAGAAAAAATATGACTACTCAAAGTCAATCGAGGCAACCGACTACAGCTTCTATACCGACGGATCGGCTATGGAAAACAAAATTGGCGCAGCCTTCGTCATCATAGACAAGTTGGGCAGAACAATAAAATACAAACAAATGAAACTTCCAGAGCACTCAAACAATTTCGAAGCTGAGACTGTAGCTATCTATGAAGCCATAAAAGAAATGGGCACAATGAGCCAAATTCATACATACCAGATAGTAACAGACAGTTTATCAACACTAGAAGCTCTCAAAAACCCAAATAACACGAACCCATTCGTTCATAAAATTAGACAACAACTAAACCAATTAGAAAATATTAAAGTAAGACTTGTATATACGCCGGCTCACATGGGAACTACAGGTAACGAGCTTGCCGACCAATTGGCTAAGGAGGCGACCAAAGAGGGCGAAGAATACTCAGTTCCAATGTCAATATCATTCATCAAAAATGAACTTCGAAAACAAGGCAGGCATGAATGGAATAAATACTGGAATCTGCAAGGCAAAGATTCATACACTTATCAATGGATAAAGAACACACAACTCATCCCAACATCTTTCCCACCGAATTACTGGTTAGTACAGGCAGTTACAGGACATGGCCGATTCCCCTTTTATTTCAAGCGATTTGCCATAACAGACCATGAGCAATGTGTGTGCGGAGTTGAAGCACCATCATTCGACCACTACTTAGACTTATGCAAATTAACAGCCAAGGAAATTAAAAAATTGAAACAAAAATACACCAAACCATCTAACTCCAAACTGGAGATG
>NW_027464771.1:262500-275000 GCF_043290135.1 Rhipicephalus microplus | reverse complement strand
CGCCCCGGCTGACGCGGTTTTTGCGTCGCCCCGGCTGACGCGGTTCGGACTTTGCACTTTTTGGCTCACCCCGGCTGGCGGCCCACTCACTCGATCGCCAGGTCTGTTTGCCCCGGTGGTTCCACCGCCAGGCTTAAGCGCGAACTTTTTTTGTTTGTTTTCTTTTGATTAAGCGCAAGCTTTTTTCTTTGTTTTCTTTTGATTAAGCGCGGGCTTTTTTCTTTGTTTTTTTTTTTTATTTCGCCCCGGCAGACGCGGTTTTTGCGCCGCCCCGGCTGACGCGGTTTTTGCCGCCCCGGCTGACGCAGTTCGGACTTAGCACTTTTCGGCTGTGCCTGGCTGGCGGCCCACTCACTCGATCGCCATGTCTGTTTGCCACAGTTTTCCCGGTGGTGCCGCACCCGGGCTCGCCCCGGCTGACGCAGTTTTCGCGCCGCCCCGGCTGACGCGGTTTCGTGCCGCCCCGGCAGACGCGGTTTTCGCGCCGCCCCGGCTGACGCGGTTTCGTGCCGCCCCGGCAGACGCAGTTCGGACTTAGCACTTTTCGGCTGTGCCTGGCTGGCGGCCCACTCACTCGATCGCCATGTCTGTTTGCCACAGTTTTCCCGGTGGTGCCGCACCCGGGCTCGCCCCGGCTGACGCAGTTTTCGCGCCGCCCCGGCTGACGCAGTTTTCGCGCCGCCCCGGCTGACGCGGTTTCGTGCCGCCCCGGCAGACGCGGTTTTCGCGCCGCCCCGGCTGACGCGGTTTCGTGCCGCCCCGGCAGACGCAGTTCGGACTTAGCACTTTTCGGCTGTGCCTGGCTGGCGGCCCACTCACTCGATCGCCATGTCTGTTTGCCACAGTTTTCCCGGTGGTGCCGCACCCGGGCTCGCCCCGGCAGACGCGTTTTTTTTTTCTTTCGCCCCGGCTGACGCAGTTTTCGCGCCGCCCCGGCTGACGCGGTTTCGTGCCGCCCCGGCAGACGCGGTTTTTTGCGCCGCCCCGGCTGACGCGGTTTTTGCCGCCCCGGCTGACGCAGTTCGGACTTAGCACTTTTCGGCTGTGCCTGGCTGGCGGCCCACTCACTCGATCGCCATGTCTGTTTGCCACAGTTTTCCCGGTGGTGCCGCACCCGGGCTCGCCCCGGCTGACGCAGTTTTCGCGCCGCCCCGGCTGACGCGGTTTCGTGCCGCCCCGGCAGACGCGGTTTTCGCGCCGCCCCGGCTGACGCGGTTTCGTGCCGCCCCGGCAGACGCAGTTCGGACTTAGCACTTTTCGGCTGTGCCTGGCTGGCGGCCCACTCACTCGATCGCCATGTCTGTTTGCCACAGTTTTCCCGGTGGTGCCGCACCCGGGCTCGCCCCGGCTGACGCAGTTTTCGCGCCGCCCCGGCTGACGCGGTTTCGTGCCGCCCCGGCAGACGCGGTTTTCGCGCCGCCCCGGCTGACGCGGTTTCGTGCCGCCCCGGCAGACGCAGTTCGGACTTAGCACTTTTCGGCTGTGCCTGGCTGGCGGCCCACTCACTCGATCGCCATGTCTGTTTGCCACAGTTTTCCCGGTGGTGCCGCACCCGGGCTCGCCCCGGCAGACGCGTTTTTTTTTTTCTTTCGCCCCGGCTGACGCAGTTTTCGCGCCGCCCCGGCTGACGCGGTTTCGTGCCGCCCCGGCAGACGCGGTTTTTTTGCGCCGCCCCGGCTGACGCGGTTTTTGCCGCCCCGGCTGACGCAGTTCGGACTTGGCACTTTTTGGCTGAGCCTGGCTGGTGGCCCACTCACTCGATCGCCATGTCTGTTAGCCACAGTTTTCCCGGTGGTGCCGCACCCGGGCTCGCCCCGGCTGACGCAGTTTTCGCGCCGCCCCGGCAGACGCGGTTTTCGCGCCGCCCCGGCTGACGCGGTTTTTGCCGCCCCGGCTGACGCAGTTCGGACTTGGCACTTTTTGGGCTGAGCCTGGCTGGCGGCCCACTCACTCGATCGCCATGTCTGTTTGCCACAGTCTTCCCGGTGGTGCCGCACCCGGGCTCGCCCCGGCAGACGCGTTTTTTTTTTCTTTCGCCCCGGCAGACGTGGTTCCCCCCCCCCCTTTTCGCTCGCCCCGGCTGACGAGGTTTTCGCGCCGCCCCGGCTGACGCAGTTTTCGCGCCGCCCCGGCTGACGCGGTTTCGTGCCGCCCCGGCTGACGCGGTTTTCGCGCCGCCCCGGCTGACGCGGTTTTTGCGTCGCCCCGGCTGACACGGTTCGGACTTTGCACTTTTCGGCTGTGCCTGGCTGGCGGCCCACTCACTCGATCGCCATGTCTGTTTGCCACAGTTTTCCCGGTGGTGCCGCACCCGGGCTCGCCCCGGCTGACGCAGTTTTCGCGCCGCCCCGGCTGACGCGGTTTCGTGCCGCCCCGGCAGACGCGGTTTTCGCGCCGCCCCGGCTGACGCGGTTTCGTGCCGCCCCGGCAGACGCAGTTCGGACTTAGCACTTTTCGGCTGTGCCTGGCTGGCGGCCCACTCACTCGATCGCCATGTCTGTTTGCCACAGTTTTCCCGGTGGTGCCGCACCCGGGCTCGCCCCGGCTGACGCAGTTTTCGCGCCGCCCCGGCTGACGCGGTTTCGTGCCGCCCCGGCAGACGCGGTTTTCGCGCCGCCCCGGCTGACGCGGTTTCGTGCCGCCCCGGCAGACGCAGTTCGGACTTAGCACTTTTCGGCTGTGCCTGGCTGGCGGCCCACTCACTCGATCGCCATGTCTGTTTGCCACAGTTTTCCCGGTGGTGCCGCACCCGGGCTCGCCCCGGCAGACGCGTTTTTTTTTTTTCTTTCGCCCCGGCTGACGCAGTTTTCGCGCCGCCCCGGCTGACGCGGTTTCGTGCCGCCCCGGCAGACGCGGTTTTTTGCGCCGCCCCGGCTGACGCGGTTTTTGCCGCCCCGGCTGACGCAGTTCGGACTTAGCACTTTTCGGCTGTGCCTGGCTGGCGGCCCACTCACTCGATCGCCATGTCTGTTTGCCACAGTTTTCCCGGTGGTGCCGCACCCGGGCTCGCCCCGGCTGACGCAGTTTTCGCGCCGCCCCGGCTGACGCGGTTTCGTGCCGCCCCGGCAGACGCGGTTTTCGCGCCGCCCCGGCTGACGCGGTTTCGTGCCGCCCCGGCAGACGCAGTTCGGACTTAGCACTTTTCGGCTGTGCCTGGCTGGCGGCCCACTCACTCGATCGCCATGTCTGTTTGCCACAGTTTTCCCGGTGGTGCCGCACCCGGGCTCGCCCCGGCTGACGCAGTTTTCGCGCCGCCCCGGCTGACGCGGTTTCGTGCCGCCCCGGCAGACGCGGTTTTCGCGCCGCCCCGGCTGACGCGGTTTCGTGCCGCCCCGGCAGACGCAGTTCGGACTTAGCACTTTTCGGCTGTGCCTGGCTGGCGGCCCACTCACTCGATCGCCATGTCTGTTTGCCACAGTTTTCCCGGTGGTGCCGCACCCGGGCTCGCCCCGGCTGACGCAGTTTTCGCGCCGCCCCGGCTGACGCGGTTTCGTGCCGCCCCGGCAGACGCGGTTTTCGCGCCGCCCCGGCTGACGCGGTTTCGTGCCGCCCCGGCAGACGCAGTTCGGACTTAGCACTTTTCGGCTGTGCCTGGCTGGCGGCCCACTCACTCGATCGCCATGTCTGTTTGCCACAGTTTTCCCGGTGGTGCCGCACCCGGGCTCGCCCCGGCAGACGCAGTTTTCGCGCCGCCCCGGCAGACGCGGTTTTCGCGCCGCCCCGGCTGACGCGGTTTTTGCCGCCCCGGCTGACGCAGTTCGGACTTGGCACTTTTTGGGCTGAGCCTGGCTGGCGGCCCACTCACTCGATCGCCATGTCTGTTTGCCACAGTCTTCCCGGTGGTGCCGCACCCGGGCTCGCCCCGGCAGACGCGTTTTTTTTTTCTTTCGCCCCGGCAGACGTGGTTCCCCCCCCCCCCTTTTCGCTCGCCCCGGCTGACGAGGTTTTCGCGCCGCCCCGGCTGACGCAGTTTTCGCGCCGCCCCGGCTGACGCGGTTTCGTGCCGCCCCGGCTGACGCGGTTTTCGCGCCGCCCCGGCTGACGCGGTTTTTGCGTCGCCCCGGCTGACACGGTTCGGACTTTGCACTTTTCGGCTGTGCCTGGCTGGCGGCCCACTCACTCGATCGCCATGTCTGTTTGCCACAGTTTTCCCGGTGGTGCCGCACCCGGGCTTGCCCCGGCAGACGCGTTTTTTTTTTTCTTTTCGCCCCGGCTGACGCAGTTTTCGCCCCGCCCCGGCTGACGCGGTTTCGTGCCGCCCCGGCAGACGCGGTTTTTTGCGCCGCCCCGGCTGACGCGGTTTTTGCCGCCCCGGCTGACGCAGTTCGGACTTTGCACTTTTTGGCTGAGCCTGGCTGGCGGCCCACTCACTCGATCGCCATGTCTGTTTGCCACAGTTTTCCCGGTGGTGCCGCACCCGGGCTCGCCCCGGCAGACGCGTTTTTTTTTTTCCTTCGCCCCGGCAGACGTGGTTCCCCCCCCCCCTCCGTCTTTCTTTTTGTTTTTTTTTTCGCCGCGGCTGAAGAGGATTTTTCGGTGCCTCGACGCCCCGGTAGTCGCGGTTTTTCCGTTTCCGCACGGCCCCGGCTGACGCTGCTCGGTCACAGTCGCCTTTTTTGAGGATTGCAGACTTCTTGAGCGCGGGTGTTTTTTTTTTGTTGTTGTTGTTGTTTTATTACGCATTCGCTCCAGCAGACGCTGTTTAGACTTTTTGTTTCCTCTTTTATCCTGCGACGAGGTGACGAGGTTTATTCGGTGCCCCGCCGCCCCGGCTGAAGTGATTTTTCCTGTCCCGTGCCGCCCCGGCTGACGCGGTTGGGACTTCGCGTTTGTTCGGCCGCCACGGGTTTTGGCGCACTCGCTCGGTTGCTTGTTGTTGCCACTTGTTGCGAACCCAGGTTTCTTGAGCGAGCGCGGGCGTTTTTTCTTCCTTTCTTTCTTTGTTCTATGTGTTAGCGAATCGGCCTTTAATATCACACGAGGACTCACAACCAACAATTTTCAGTTTGAAGTGTAAAAAATCTGCAGGTGTTGACGTAACTGACTTGCCCCGTACCCTTGAGTACATCCATGAAGTTCTCGTAGTACTACTAAATCGCATTATTCCAAGTGGAGAAATTCCCATAAACTTGCAAACCTCTACACGAAAATCGGTGCGCGTGATAAAGTTGAAAATTATCGTCCGATATCAAATGTGCCTTCTATAACACAAATTCTAGGAAAAAAAAAAAAACACTTGTTCGCCGTTTTCTGCGCCGTGACTGGCAGCACTCCGGCGAAGCGAAACGGGGTCGATTCGAGCACGATATCGGCGTCTTTCGACGTGCTCGCCGGCGACCGTCGCACGAGTACGTCGCACGAGCGCGTCTGCCGGGGCGCCGTTTGCGAAGCCGACGCAAAAGTGGGAACCGCCGCTCGGATGATCGCCGCTTTCGGCAGAGTGAGTGTTGGCACTCCGGGGAAGCGAAACAGCGTGAATGCGCCCACGAAATCGGCGTATTTTGAAGTGCCCGCCGGCGACCGTCGCACGAGTACGGTAAACCGCGTCAGCCGGGGCGTAGTTCGGGACGCCGACGAAAAAGTGGGAAGCGCAACTCGGATCTTCGCCGTTTTTGCAGGAGTGAGTGGCGGCCCTCCTGCGAGACCAAGAAGCATCGATTCGTGCACGAATTCGGCGCCTTTCGACGTGATCGCCGGCGACCGTCGCTCGAGTAGGGCAAACCGCGTCTGCCGGGGCGGGCTTCGGGACGCCGATGCGAAAGTGGGAAACGCTGCTCGGATGTTCGCCGTTTTTGGCCGAGTGAGTGCTGGCACTCGGGCGAAGCCAAACGGGGCCGATTACGGCACGATATCGGCGTCTTTCGACGTGCCCGGCGGCGACCGTCGCACGAGTACGGTAAACCGCGTCAGCCCGGGCGGAGTTCGGGACGCCGATGCGAAAGTGGAGAACGCCGCTCGGATCTTCGCCGTTTTTGGAGGAGTGAGTGGCGGCACTCCGGAGAAGCCAAGGAGCGCCAATTAGCGCACGATATCGGCGTCTTTCGACGCGCTCGCCGGCGACCGTCGAACGAGTAGGGCAAACCGCGTCTGCCGGGGCGGGGTTTACGACGCCGACGCAAAAGTGGGAACCGCCGCTCGGATGTTGGCCGTTTTTGGCAGAGTGAGTGCTGGCACACCGGCGACGCGAAAGAGCGCGAAAGCGCCCACGAAAGTGGCGTATTTGGACGTGCTTGACGGCGACCGCTGCAGGAGTACGAAAAACCACGTCAGCCGGGGCGAGCGACCCACGGCGGTCTGGGTGCTTATCGCTGCTATTATAGGGGCACCCCGGCAGACGCAGAAAAAAAAAATTTTTTTTCGACCTTCTTTTTTGCTGGTCGAGCTCGGGTAACCCAGGTCGCAATGGGAGCCGCGCACGAAAGCGGCGTCGCGAGACGCGTTCGCGGTCGCTAGTCGCACGAGCTCGGCAACCGCGTCAGCCGGCGCGGAGTTCGGGATGCCGACGGCTAAGTGGGTACCGCTGCTCGGATGTTCGCCGTTTTTGGCCGAGTGAGTGCTGGCACTCCGGCGAAGCGAAACGGGGCCGATTCGGGCACGATATCGGCGTATTTCGACGTGCTCGCCGGCGACCGTCGCACGAGTACGGCAAAGCGCGTCTGCCGGGGCGAGGTTTGCGATGCCGACGAAAAAGTGGGAAGCGCCGCTCGGATCTTCGCCGTTTTTGCAGGAGTGAGTGGCGGCCCTCCTGCGAGACCAAGAAGCATCGACTCGCGCACGATATCGGTGTCTTTCGACGTGCCCGCCGGCCACCGCCGCACGAGTACGGCAAACCGCGTATGCCGGGGCGGGGTTGGCGACGCCGACGCAAAAGTGGGAACCGCCACTAGGATGTTCGCCGTTTTTGGCAGAGTGAGTGCTGGCACTCCGGCGAAGCGAAAGAGCGCGAATGCGCCCACGAAAGTGGCGTGTTTGGACGTGCTTGACGACGACCACCGCAGGAAAACGAAAAACCACGTCAGCCGGGGCGAGCGACCCATGGCGGTCTGGGTGCTTATCGCTGCTATTATAGGGGCACCCCGGCAGACGCAAAAAAAAAAAAAATTTTTTTTCGACATTCTTTCTTGCTCGTCGACCTCGGGTGACCCAGGTCGCAGTGGGAGCCGCGCACGAAAGCGGCGTCGCGAGACGGCTTCGCGGTCGCTAGTCGCACGAGCTCGGCAACCGCGTCTGCCGGGGCGGAGTTCGGGACGCCGACGGCTAAGTGGGAACCGCCGCTCGGATGTTCGCCGTTTGTGGCCGAGTGAGTGCTGGCACTCCGGCGAAGCCAAACGGGGCCGATTCCGGCACGATATCGGCGTCTTTCTACGTGCTCGCCGGCGACCGTCGCACGAGTACGGCAAAGTGCGTCTGCCGGGGCGGGGTTTGCGACGCGTACGCAATAGTGAGAACCGTCGCTCGGATGTTCGTCGTCTTTCGCCGAGCCAGTGCTGGCACTCCGGCGAAGCCGAACGGAGCCGATTCGGGCACGATATCGGCGTCTTTCCACGTGCTCGCCGGCGACCGTCGCACGAGTACGGTAAACCGCGTCAGCCGGGGCGGAGTTCGGGACGCCGATGCGAAAGTGGGAAGCGCCGCTCGGATCTTCGCCGTTTTTGGAGGAGTCAGTGGCGGCACTCCGGTGAAGCCAAGGTGCGCCAATTCGCGCACGATATCGGCGTCTTTCGACGTGCCCGCCGGCCACCGTCGCACGAGTACGGCAAACCTCGTCTGCCGGGGCGGGGTTTGCGACGCCGACGCAAAAGTGGGAACCGCCGCTCGGATGTTCGCCGTTTTTGGCAGAGTGAGTGCTGGCACTCCGGCGAAGCGAAAGAGCGTGAATGCGCCCACGAAAGTAGCGTATTTGGACGTGCTTGACGGCGACCGCCGCAGGAGTACGAAAAACCACGTCAGCCGGGGCGAGCGACCCACGGCGGTCTGGGTGCTTATTGCTGCTATTATAGGGGCACCCCGGCAGACGCAGAAAGAAAAAAAAAAAAAATGGGGACATGGCGTGCGTCACCGTGCGGCTTCGCAGCGTTGCCGAAGTCGCCGAGCCCTTCGACTGAGCCGAACGGCGGACAGGGAACGTTGGTCGGCCGTTCTAACCTGTCGGTGCCACGCCGAGACGTCGTTAAGGAAAACCGCGTCGTGGGCCTCTACGACGCCGTCGAGTCGTTGTACGTTTGGTGTCCAGCGTGTCGGCGGCGAGTAGCGGACACGTCGTTCACGACTTCGGTCTTTCGCAGTCGACGCGAACTTGCGGAGAGTCGTGGTGCCTCACGTTTTCGGCAGAAACCGCGGCGGAATTTTCCCGTGCGTGCGCGCACGACCTCGGTGCTGTGCCGTCAGCGTAGTGTTGCACAAACTCGTGGCCTACCCAAGGTGCGGTACGTTTGCGGCCGTATCCTCGGTGGGAATTTCGTGAGTAGGGTCGCAAATTCTACGACCTCGGCGGGTTTGAGAGCGACGTAGACTTGTGGCACGCTCAACGTGCCACACGTTTCGGGGCACACCCGCGGTGAAATTTTCTCGAGTACGCTCGTATTAGTGCCCAAGGAGGTCTGGGTACTTATCGCTGCTATTATGTGGGGGTTCTCGTGAGCGGCGTACGCGAAAGCGACCGGGTGTCTGATATGCGGCGGGCTTCGGCCTCGTCAAGCGTGTCCTCGGGTCTGCTCCAGGGGAATCCACGGCAGTCGTCTGCAGCCTCATCCGCTTGATGCGTTAGGGGCTGGTTGTCGGACGGTGCCGTTTTACCACGATATCGAGGTGTGTTCCGTGTCGTCCTCGGGCGATTCAGATGCGAAAGCGCCGAAGACGCGGGCGTGACCCGTCGTCTGGCGGCTTTGCAGTCTCGGCTCCGTTGCTAGTTCCGGCCGGTCCACCGACAGTGCAGCGGGCTTGGGCAACCCGCACGGCGCGACCGAGTCGATGCAACGAAAAAGAGCGAGCATGAACGTGCTTCTTGCCGCACGGCTCCCACTCGTCTTTCGGGAAGGTTGTGCCGTAGCGAGCTCGAACGCCGTCATCTCGGAGTGCAAAATAAGCGTGTTGGGGCGCCTGAAGGTGGCCTCCGCCGCACACAGACTGCGTCCGGCCCGCCGAAGGCGAGGACGGACGCGCAGTCGAACGATTACCTGGTTGATCCTGCCAGTAATCATATGCTTGTCTCAAAGATTAAGCCATGCATGTCTAAGTACATGCCGAAATAAGGCGAAACCGCGAATGGCTCATTAAATCAGTTATGGTTCCTTAGATCGTTTCTTCCTACTTGGATAACTGTGGCAATTCTAGAGCTAATACATGCAGTGAGCCTGGAGCCCTTTGGGTAACGGGTGCTTTTATTAGACCAAGATCGATCGGGTTTCGGCCCGTATTGTGTGGTGACTCTGGATAACTTTGTGCTGATCGCATGGCCACGAGCCGGCGACGTTTCTTTCAAGTGTCTGCCTTATCAACTTTCGATGGTAGGTTACTTGCTTACCATGGTTGTTACGGGTAACGGAGAATCAGGGTTCGATTCCGGAGAGGGAGCCTGAGAAACGGCTACCACATCCAAGGAAGGCAGCAGGCGCGCAAATTACCCACTCCCGGCACGGGGAGGTAGTGACGAAAAATAACAATACGGGACTCTTTTGAGGCCCCGTAATTGAAATGAGTACACTCTAAATCCTTTAACGAGGATCAATTGGAGGGCAAGTCTGGTGCCAGCAGCCGCGGTAATTCCAGCTCCAATAGCGTATACTAAAGCTGCTGCGGTTAAAAAGCTCGTAGTTGGATCTCAGTTCCAGACGAGTAGTGCATCTACCCGATGCGACGGCTCGGACTGAACATCATGCCGGTTCTTTCTTGGTGCACTTCATTGTGTGCCTCGAGATGGCCGGTGCTTTTACTTTGAAAAAATTAGAGTGCTCAACGCAGGCGAGTCGCCTGAATAAACTTGCATGGAATAATAGAACAAGACCTCGTTTCTGTTCTGTTGGTTTTTGGAATACGAGGTAATGATTAAGAGGGACGGACGGGGGCATTCGTATTGCGGCGCTAGAGGTGAAATTCTTGGACCGTCGCAAGACGAACTACTGCGAAAGCATTTGCCAAGAATGTTTTCATTGATCAAGAACGAAAGTCAGAGGTTCGAAGGCGATCAGATACCGCCCTAGTTCTGACCATAAACGATGCCAACCAGCGATCCGCCTGAGTTACTCAAATGACTCGGCGGGCAGCTTCCGGGAAACCAAAGTATTTGGGTTCCGGGGGAAGTATGGTTGCAAAGCTGAAACTTAAAGGAATTGACGGAAGGGCACCACCAGGAGTGGAGCCTGCGGCTTAATTTGACTCAACACGGGAAAACTTACCCGGCCCGGACACTGGGAGGATTGACAGATTGAGAGCTCTTTCTTGATTCGGTGGATGGTGGTGCATGGCCGTTCTTAGTTGGTGGAGCGATTTGTCTGGTTAATTCCGATAACGAACGAGACTCTAGCCTATTAAATAGGTGCGGGGTTCCCAGCACCTTACAACCTTCTTAGAGGGACAAGCGGCTCCTAGCCGCACGAAACAGAGCAATAACAGGTCTGTGATGCCCTTAGATGTCCGGGGCCGCACGCGCGCTACACTGAAGGAAGCAGCGTGTCTTTATCCCTGTCTGAAAAGACTGGGTAACCCGTGGAACTTCTTTCGTGATTGGGATAGGGGCTTGCAATTGTTCCCCTTGAACGAGGAATTCCCAGTAAGCGCGAGTCATAAGCTCGCGTTGATTACGTCCCTGCCCTTTGTACACACCGCCCGTCGCTACTACCGATTGAATGATTTAGTGAGGTCTTCGGACCGATGTCCGGCGCGGCCTTTCGGTTGCGCCGGTCTGTTGGAAAGATGACCAAACTTGATCATTTAGAGGAAGTAAAAGTCGTAACAAGGTTTCCGTAGGTGAACCTGCGGAAGGATCATTAACGGATTGTGAAGGGTGAGCGCCTCAGCTGCGTCTGCGCCCGACACTTTCTGCCGCTGACCCCGTTTGGACGCGGGGTCGGCTTTTCCCCACGGGGCTGCCTGAATGTGGAGCGGCACCCCGTGACAAATTGTTGCGCCCAGCGGACGCCAACACCGCGACCTTGGACGGTCGGCCAGGTGGCGGACGCGGGTACAAACGGCGCAACGCACTCATAGGTCGGCTTTCGACCCGCCACTGCACCGTGGCTCGAAGCGCTCGAAATGCGCGACCCGACCGCTGCGGGACCGCCTAGTACTGTAAACAGGAGCGGCGGAGCGCGAACGGCGAGTCGTGGTTACGTCGGTAGAAGGCGAGGCTGCGCGTTCCCGAAACGCCAGCCGAGTGCCCTCCCGACCGTTCGAGCGTGCAAGAACGAGACCCGACAATCGCGCGGCGACTGCCAAGTACGAGAGGAACGGCACAAGCGTCGGCGGTCGGTCAAGGAACTGGCGATGTGACGGGTCCGCTGTGCACCAGTGCATACCGTCCCGCCGTCCGCGGCAAGCGCCTCCGCGTCCTCGGGTGACGGAGGCTGCCGGTCGGTTCTTGCAGGCGAGGGATCTCGCTGGCACCGGTTCGCGTTGACGCGCGGCCGGTCATGGCACGGCGATGCGACGGCCGAGGTGCGCAGTACTCGATGGAGGAACCGCACGCTCCGATGACCGTCCCGCCCTCCGCGGCGTATGCGTACCGACCGTAATGGTTGCAGCAGCGCCGGCCGGCTTTTGAATTCGCCACACGAAACACGGTGCGAGATCGCGGTTAGGGGAGCGTCGACGTTGCCAGGCGTTTTGCTTGCTGCCGAGGGAAAGGCGGCACGGCCACGTCGCGCTCGTCGCGATTAGCGGGTCTGCGCGCTTTGGGAAGGTGCCGCAACGACTTGCCGAAAGAGGAAGCACGGAAGAACGAGGGACTTGGACGTCCCGACAATTGAACGCACTTGCGGCCAGGCCCTTGCTGGCTTCGTTCTTCCGCCTCGAGTAGGCTCGTACGCGGCTCCGGCGCCGAAAGTGGTCCTTGGCACCGACTTCGGTGGACGTGGGAAGTGCCGCGCAAGTACGGCGCGCCTGGCTCCACCTGTTGGCTAAAGTAGGCAGCCGGATCGGCATTTTGGTGTGCGGTGGCAAACCGTGGATGCGAAAAAAGCTTGTGCGATTTCGTGGAACAAAAAGCGGGGGTCCCCCTTTTTATGCGGAGGAGACCGACCCGCCTGCCGTGGTGAACCGCGACGCCACGGTAAAAACGGGAGAGGCTTGTCGATGGGACCGTGCATCCCGCGCTCCACGGAGGCCGGGAGGCGGCCGCCCGAGGAAATGTGTAGCCGTCGAGGCCCGCATCTGCGTGCACTCTTATCCAAATGGGTGTACCGCAGGCATTTTCTGGTTAGGCGGGCCAATGAGAGCGAGCACACAACGATACCTACGGGTCCGGCTTGGAGAACCGGCTTCGACGCCTCCCGAGTATTTATAGA